>NC_060180.1:46935660-47065660 GCF_021184085.1 Oncorhynchus gorbuscha | reverse complement strand
GTCAAGCCGTTGTACTGCTCTGAGGTGCAGAGAGTGGAGGGAGTGCAGCAGAGCTACAAAACTAAAGTCTACACGTCAGTGGGCAAGTCAGTCACTCTTCAGATTAGCAAGAATAACCCATATCAAAACCAATAATTTAGTGTGTGAAAATAAGTAGCTGGATTAGAAGCAAGCAGATTGTTGTTGTTATTCTGTGATGCGTACAATAGCCCTTTTAGTCTTAAATGGGAACCTTTCTAGTTAAGTGTTAAAAAGCATATTCTAACATTGCATTTTACTGCAAATGGCGAATCATTCCATTTTCAAGCAACCCGGCTAAAAGTAAAATGCAGACACAGGAAGTCAGTCGTTTGGTCAGACAGAAAGTGGACTTTAAAGGACAAACATCCAAAGGGGTTGGATATGTTTAGGCTAAATGATTTCTGAACGCCATTGTGTACTATCCAGCCTTCAATTTATTGCTGCCTTTCTTGCCACAAATTTGATGTACTGAAAAATACAATAATTATGAGTTGTTGCGACATGGACTGACACTATTTTCAAGTTCATAACTCCATCTGCTTTACCCTCGGGCGACGGATGTTTATAATTTTAGCTCCTTGATGTTAAACTTCTATCCTGTAGGAGAACATCTGTGTACAGCACTTTACACTAAGTGCAGAAAACATTAGGAACACCTTCCTAATGTTGAGTTGCACCCCGTTTTGTCCTCAGAACAGCTTCAATTTGTCGGGGCGTTGACTCTACATGGTGTCGACAGAGTTCCTCAGGGATGCTGGCCAAAGTGCTTCCCACAGTTGTCAAATTGGTTGGATGTCCTTTGGGTGGTGGACCATTGTTGACACACACTTGAAACTGTTGAGAGTGGAATCCAGCAGCGTTGTAGTTCTTGACACTCAAACGTGAGCCTGGCACCTACTACCGTACCATGTTCAAAGGCACTGAAATCTTCTGGTCTTGCCCGTTCACCCTCTGAATGGCGCACATACACAATCCATGTCTCAGTTGTCTCAAGGCTTAGAAATCCTTCTTTAACATGTCTCCTCCCCTTCATCTACACTGATTGACATCCGTCTTTGTCATGGTGTTCCTAATGTTTTGTACACTCAGTGTATGTCTCTCTGTTCGTTGTTTCCAGCTGAAGTTTAATGAACAAACGAGTATCCAACTTGACTTGTAGCATATCAGTTTGTACATAGGCTAACTCCTGTGAAAGGAGAAACTGTTTGTTCTCAAACAGTAACTGACCAAACCAATGACTTCAGCAACAGCAAAGAGCAGTCAGATTTGAAATGTTACAGAGGAGTTGTCATTCTGGAATCCACCCCAAAAATAATAACTTTGACAAGATGATAGAAGCATTGATGACTGGAGTTGCTGAATTGTGCGACACGTCGACAATGTTCTCTCAATAGCAGTCCCTTGAGAACGCAGACACATGGATCATTGAATTGTACTTCAGATTGGGTAGTCTGTCCTCCTATGCAGAATAAAATCTCAAATGTTTTAAACATTTCTAAATGGTCAATTACATGTTGTGCAGAGTTGATACATTTACATGAACTGTATATCACTTGTGGTTTGGGCTGTGGAATGATCTAAGTCTACGATTGTGTTATACAGGTCTCATAAGTGTATCAATTTACTTCAGGTTATATACATCCAAAACATGCAGCTATATAGGATAATGAATCTTGTCCTGGGTCATTTGTTTTATAGAAAGCCAAGTCTTCATTATCAGTTTGAGAGCAATGAAGAGTGGATTGACTTTAGACCATTTTTTAAAGTATTTGTGATTACTTTGGAGTAAAATGTAATTAAAATATGTTTAGAAAAGTGACCGCATGATATGGATTAGCTGATTTGAGTGTTTATCGGATTAACACAATGTCATTTCAACCCTTTATTCGGTTCAAGTGAGAGCAGTTGCATAGTTAGGAGTGAGTCATTGATCACACTGGATTTGTTGCAATATCGTGTTTTAAATAGTGAATTACTGTTTCCCAAAGTAAGAGTGATGTTTTATGTTAGATAAAACAAAATATTGTAGAAGCATTTAAATACTTGTTTGCTGTAAGAAATTCAACATAAAGCACAAATAGGGTTTGACTGCCTGCACATGTTTAGTTAATGAACATAAATGTTGAATATCCCTAAATAAATTAATTGCAACTGATGAACATGATTGGCCTGTTTTATTCACTCCTGGTGAATGTGTGGGTTGGTTTATATCAGGGATGGACAACTCCAGTCCCCCGGGACCAGAGGGGTGTGCACACTTTTCCCCATCCCTAGCAAACACAGCTGATTGCGTTCTAAAACTAAAGATCATGATTAGTTGATTATTGGAGTCAGGTGTGTTAGCTGGGACTGGGGCAAAAGTGTGACACCAATCAGACGTCCCTTTTTCAGGACCCTGTCTTTCAAAGATAAATCATAAAAATCCAAATAACTTCAGATCTTCATTGTAAAGGGTTCAAACACTGTTTCCCATGCTTGTTCAATGAACCATAAACAATTAATGAACATGCAGCTGTGGAATGGTCGTTAAGACATAAGACACTAACAGTTTACAGACGGTAGGCAATTAAGGTCACAGTTCTGAAAACTTACTCTGAAAAAAAGATGCCCACTGTCCCTGCTCATCTGCCTTTGGCATGCTGCAAGGAGGCATGAGGACTACAGATGTGGCCAGGGCAATAAAATGTCCGTACCATGAGATGCCCAAGATAGCGCTACAGGGAGACAGGACGGATAGCTGATCGCCATCGCAGTGGCAGGCCACGTGTAACAACACCTGCACAGGATCGGTACATCCGAACATCACACCTGCGGGACAGGTACAGGATGGCAACAACTGCCTGAGTTACACCAGGAACACACAATCCCTCCATCAGTGCTCAGACTGTCCGCAATAGCTGGACTGAGGGCTTGTAGGCCTGTTGTAAGACAGGACCTCACCAGACATTACCAGCAACAATGTTGCCTATGGGCACAAACCCACCGTCGCTGGACCAGACAGGACTGGCAAAAAGTGCTCTTCGCTGACGAGTCGCGATAGTTGGATTTGCGTTTATCGTCAAAGGAATGAGCATTACACAGAGGCCTGTACTCTGGAGCGAGATAGATGGAGGTGGAGGGTCCGTCTTGGTCTTGGGCGGTGTGTCACAGCATTATCGGACTGAGCTTGTCATTGCAGGCAATCTCAACGCTGTGCGTTACAGGGAAGACATCCTATTCCCTCATGTGGTACCCTTCCTGCAGGCTCATCCTGACATTACCCTCCAGCATTACAATGCCACCAGCCATACTGCTCGTTCTGTGTGAGATTTCCTGCAAGACAGGAATGTCAGTGTTCTGCCATGGCCAGCGAAGAGCCCAGATCTCAATCCCATTGAGCACGTTTGGGACCTGTTGGGATCGGAGGGCCTTGGTGGAAGACTGGGGTAACATCTCACAGCAAGAACATATCTGGTGCAGTCCATGAGGAGATGCACTGCAGTACTTAATGCAGCTGGTGACCACACCAGATACTCACTGTTACTTTTGATTTTGACCCCCCCCTCTTTGTTCAGGGACACATTATTCCATTTCTGTTCATCACTTCTGTGGAACTTGTTCAGTTTGTCTCAATTTTTGAATCTTATGTTCATACAAATATTTACCCATGTTAAGTTTGCTGAAAATAAACAGTTGACAGCGAGGACGCCTCTTTTTTTGTTGTTGCAGAGTTAAAGTGTAGGGCTAAGAAATACTAGCCAGAATTAGGAGTCGACAATGGTAGCTCTAACTATTGATTACATATTTCAGGTCAGGTGCGTGGCCTTCAACCTGATATAATGTTCAGCAAATCATTGGCTGTTTTCAGTTACAGATTGAAAACTGGATCACTACGTGTATAAAATAAGATATCCAGGCAATATAGTTTCATTATTTGACTTTACTACAGTTGTAAAACACATACATATTTGTAAAACAAGGACTTGAAGGCTGGGTGACTTGTCAATATCTGGCCAATGAAAACAAGTATACATGCAAAGCAGGGCTTCAATCTGCATCGTGGAAGTTCAGCTTTAGAGTGAATTCAAATTAAAGGCAATGTTTCCGCTTTAGTGGAGACTGCATTCACTGTAAACGCTGCATGTCGGCTCAATCGGAAATTAACGTAAATTCTATCAATGAATATAAAGCTTCAGCTTTAGTCTGAATCAAACCTTCAATCATCGAAACGTTGGTTAGTCAAACATGTTTCATTAAGTCATTTGTGCAAAGTAATGAATTTCATGTTCAAAGGGAGATCAAACACAAAAGGACAAGAAGCAGTGGAGCATTAGTCATGGGCCACAGTAGCCTATGTCAAATCAAAGTTACTAATGCACTCAATTTGGGTTGTGAATGGAAGTTGCCTTGTGAAACAACGCATGTCAAACTACAAACTTAAAAGCCATCAAAAGCTGCTGAAACAATGTAGCCTTTTTTAAGACTGGTCTGTGGAATTCAATGTAGCCAGTTTCAAGTGAAGCCGATGTTCCGTGTGCTTAGTTCTAAGCTTTTCTTTATTCTCCTTTAAGGACTGACACTACTTGCTCCAGTTATTTAAATATGCCATTGATCTTTTATGCTCATTCAAATTGTTTTCTGTCCAAAAGAACCCACTGCATATTATACTACAGGTGAGATTTGTAACATAACACAAAACATATATAAGGTTTCACGCCTGTACAACAGTGAAAAAAATATATTCGGGGTAAGTCGTTGTCTCAGAAAGTGCAGCTTCCTGTATAGCTGTTTTAGTGATTAACATGATTGTAAATCCTAATTGGCAATCAGTTGTTTTATTGGTAAATTAAGTAATTCTATAATTTCAATAGTATGGTAAAACCTACAGGGAAACTTCAAACAGATTGCCTCACACACACACAAGTTGACTGGGATCCCTAGCAAACAGCAGCTAGGCTACAGTCAGTTCCTGAGATCGGCTATGAATGTATATGAATGGATGGTGCTTCCCTGTATGATGATGCAGGCCAGAGTTAGCTAGTGCCCAAGCCCCTGGCATTGTGATAGGTTGTTAGCTGCTCTATGTTGACAATACTGTTAGTCAACAATCCCTCTTAAAAAGAATGAAAGGCCTGGGCCTCTCCCTACTCTTTACCTTTCTGGCTATAGCTGTGGAACCGTGTTGTGGCTAATGACAACCAACGCATTTCCGTACAAGCACATTTTCAGGTCAGTTCTGCTAGACAGGAACAGAACAGCAATGTTCCGAAGCTGTACCGACGGGGCTAGATTTCGGGGCAAGCCAGGACATTTGCGAACATACCATACAAGGATCCACTCTTGCTGAGCACTAGGTGGAATGAGTCTTGTTATTATGGCCAGAGTGAATACAAATCGAATGCTTAGGGGCTATAATACTGGCAGATGCACAGAAGAATGACTTGGCGGCAGAAACTCCTGTGTGCAGTACTCCTTCATAGTAAAATAAAACAAGGTAGTCCCAGGTTAACCATTCATGGAGTATTTTTCTTTGTGGATCAAAATACAACAACTTTTAAGCTGACCACCAGGCAAATAAATAAATACAGCAAAATAGTTCACTTCTATCTCCCAAATATGTAAAAAGATATTCCTGCGCACTCAGAAGGCTACCATCTGTGGTTTGGGGCGAGGCAGGTCGTCTGTAGTTCCTTCCAACACCGGTATCTGACGGAATGTTCAGGATTGGAATAGGAGGGCTGCCATTTTGTAAGGAGTGGCAAGGATGGCTGTCAGGTTTCTCGTCGCTTAAGAAAAGTTGTTTTTCTGAACTTTTTTGATTTCCTGAAGAAAGAAAGTAGGTTTGAGGATGACATTTTGGAGCTGGTGAAAATCAACACTGACACATCTATAAATTATTTACTGACAAATATCTATTAAGTTAAAATGGTACATATGGCCCAGTCCATCATACCCAGCTCTGTTATGGCGCTACAAACTCACCTCAATAAGGGCGTCTTTCAACTTCCCATAGGCATCGTCAAGATTATCATTGACAACGACAATGTCAAATATGCCATGTTCCTTGCCTGAAAGATCAGTGGAACCGTTTTAGACAACATCCTTAACGAACTTCTCAACATTTCATTTATAAACATACAACTCTGTTTTAGGCCAAAGTCTCTCCAGAATCAGACTCACTTATTTCCATGTCCACCTGAGCAGCATCTAAACGTTTCTGGAGGCTCTCCTCTGACTCAGTATTTCTGTCCCTTAAACGTTTCTCCTAAAATGCCAAAATGTCAGAGGGAGATCATCATGAGTGGGTTAGCTTTAGATCAGGAGTTATTGGACTTATATAACCAATTGTACACAAGTTAAACAACACACAAATGACCCTGGTACACCATTTTATAATGCCTCCTGGCTCTCACCAGTATGTTCATGGACGGAGGCTGGATCGAGATGTAGATGGGGTTGAGGTCTGTCGTCTTGACAGCCCTAACGCCCTGCATGTCGATGTCCAGGATGCAGATCAGGTTCTTGTCTTTAACGGCCTGCACCGAGGCCTTGCTCGTCCCGTACATGTTCCCCGAAAACACCGCGCTCTCAATGAACTCCCCTTTGTCGATGCTGGCCTGCATATACTCCCTTGTAACATAATGGTAATCTGAAACAACAATTTCATGTTAAAAAGGTTGGTTATTGAAAGGAATAAAGACACAGGGGACAGCATAGCTTCAACCATCTTTGGGCGTCCTAATTTTAAAAAAAAGTGTTGCAACAGGACGATTTGGAGCAACAAGTGTCTATCGTGGAGCTTAAAAACACTACCTACCTTTGCCATTCTCTTCACCAGGACGAGGGCTCCTTGTTGTATCTAAAGGATGAGAGCACACAATTAGACATTTTATTTCTGGAACTGACACCTCCCTGACATTTTACACAGTTAACAGGGGACTGGTGCAGAGCACACTTACGCGAGACGCTGAAGCCAAACACGCCCTCGTACTCCTTGAGCAGGTTCTTGAGCAGCGTGCTCTTCCCAGCCCCTGACGGGCCACTCAGCACCACTGGCCTGGGTCCTGCCATAGCTGGGGGAGAGGAGGAGGAGAGAGCGGGTAAGATGAGAGAATCCAACAGAGTCTGGAATTCCTCACTGCACGGGGTGTGGTGGTTACATGTCTTCATGGCATGAGTTATGTAACGAGACAAAACGGTTGGAACTGGTGTCACGAGGAGAAACGGCCCGGCGCAGCAGCTGTCATTCTTGAGACTAAAAACATACCTAGGCCTATCCTTTATTCATATGACGAAACTAAATCTCTATTTGCCTATATTCAAATAGTGGTGAAATACGCCTGGTCTAGAACACCACAAATAGGCCCAAGGGCTGAATATGACGAACCAGGTATCCTATAAAAACTGACGAATTGGTGATTCTGTAGTACACATCGTAAGCAAGACTAGTAGGACCAAATAACCCCAACAGTGGTTACCACGGCACCCCCAAGGAACAATCTAATTGGAGAGCCTACAATGACTCTGCTGCTTCCGAAGTGATTTCAGTACAGCTTTTCAGTCTGGAACGACTGTTTAAAAGCTGCAATGTGTGTCACTTTTTGGACAACCCAAACAAATTTGCATAGAAATGTGAGATCTCGGTCATTCTCATTGAAAGCGTAAGAAGCGGTAAATCTGTTCTACGTGCCAATCTCCTCATCCTCGTAATTGTATCTGTTCCATCACACTTGATACTCGTAAATCGGAAAACCCAGAAGTGCGCTTTAAATGCCGGTAAAAGCCTGTGCCTCAAGTGCGCCATCACTCAGAGGGCATTATGTTGCTTCACGCATTCATTAATACGGTCAGTAATGCACAAGGCTGAGTACTTATTTTTACAGTGTAAAAATAGGAATACAAGAGAACATTTTAGCAAGGCATTTAAGAAAAAACATGTTGTTTGATAAAACACTACACCTATTCAAACAGAGAGAGAGAGGGCAGTTATTACACCCTTGAAGATACAGACATGAAATCCTCAACAGTTGAGCCAAATAAACAATTAGGACCAAAACAATATTAGAAAATTCCAAAGGAAGTCAGAGGGGCTGAACTCTGATATTACACAGGTACTTAAGGAGTGGGAGAAGGGGTTTGCTAGTTAGTTCTTAGGTAACAAATGTGGCATATTTTGAGGAAGATTTTATATAAAGACATTTTCCCTGAGAACTCAAATGGAAATCAATGTTAGAACCCACACACGTACGTACAGTTGAAGTCGGAAGTTTACATACACTTATGTTGGAATCATTAAAACTTGTTTTCAATCACTCCACAAATTTCTTGTTAATTAACAAACTATAGTTTTGGCAAGTTGGTTAGGACATCTACATTATGCATGACACAAGTCATTTTTCCAACAATGTTTTACAGTGAAATAATCTGTCTATCACAATTCCAGTGGGTCAGAAGTTTACATGCACTAAGTTGACTGTGCTTTTGAACAGCTTGGAAAATGTCAGAAAATGTCATGGCTTTAGAAGCTTCTGATAGGCTAATTGACATCATTTGAGTCAATTTGAGGTGTACCTGTGGATGCATTTCAAGGCCTACTTTCAAACTCAGTGCCTCTTTGCTTGACATGGGAAAATCAAAATAAATCAGCCAAGACAGATCTTTTTTTGTAGACCTCCACAGGGATGATTCATCCTTGGGAGCAATTTCCAAACGCCTGAAGGTACCGCGTTCATCTGTACAAACAATAGTACGCAAGTATAAACACCATGGGACCACGCAGCCGTCATACCGCTCAGGAAAGAGACGCGTTCTGTCTCCAAGCAATGAATATACTTTGGTGCGAAAAGTGCAAATCAATCCCAGAACAACAGCAAAGGACCTTGTGAAGATGCTGGAGGAAAAAGATACAAAAGTACCTATATCCACAATAAAAACGAGTCCTATATTGACATAACCTGAAAGGCCGCTCAGCAAGGAAGAAGCCACAGCTCCAAAACCACCATAAAAAAGCAAGACTACGGTTTGAAACTGCACATGGGGACAAAGATCGTACTTTTGGGAGAAATGTCCTCTGGTCTGATGAAACCAATCGAACTGTTTGGTCATGATGACCATCGTTATGTCTGGAGGAAAAAGAGGGACGCTTGCAAGCTGAAGAACACTATCTCAACCGTGAAGCACAAGGGTGGAAGCATCATGTTGTGGGGGTGCTTTGCTGCAGGAGGGACTGGTGCACTTCACAAAATAGATGGAATCATGAGGAAGGACAATTATGTTGATATATTGAAGTAACATCAAGACATCAGTCAGGAAGTTAAAGCTTGGTCGCAAATGTGTCTTCTAAATGGACAATGACCAAGTATACTTCCAAAGTTGTGGCAAAATGACCTAAAGACAAGAAAAAGTCAAGGTATTGAAGTGGCCATCACAAAGCTCTGACCTCAATCCAATAGAAAATGTGTGGGCAGAACTGAAAAAGCGTGTGCGAGCAAGGAGGCCTACAAACCCGACTCAGTTACACCAGCTCTGTCAGGAGGAATGGGTCAAAACTCACCCGAAACATTTGACCCAAGTTAAACAATTTAAAAGGCAATACTACCAAATACTAATTGAGTGCATGTAAACTTCTGACCCACTGGGAATGTGATGAAACAAATAAAAGCCAGAATAAATCACTTTACTATTATTCTGACATTTCACATTCTTAAAATAAAGTGGTAATCCTAACTGACCTAAGACATGGAATTTTACTATGATTAAATGTCAGGAATTGTGAAAAACTGAGTTTAAATGTATTCGGCTAAGGTGTGTGTACAGTTGAAATACACACACGAGGAGCTGTCTGTGGCAGAAGTTAAGGTGATTGACGCAGCAAACAATGGGAAAGCGTTTGGCATTGATAAACTGCCTAATGAGGTTTTAAATCTCCTTAATTGATGTCATATATGATTTGCTACACATTTGTTTTGAGTACAGTATACTGCCATCTACTTGATATAGTGAATCCCATTCCCAAATCTTCAAAAAAGACCAGAGTGCCACTGAATTATAGGGGCATAAGTTTGAGTACGTTTTATAAATTATATTCATTCGTTCTCAACCAATAGGCTAATGACCTTTTAGGAGGATCAAAACATTTTGGTGGAAGAACAAAATGTTTTTTTTTTGTGAATCCAGAGCCTGTATAGATCATATCATCTCGATCGGTACAATAATAAGAAATAGATTACACAAAGACTACTTTTTTGATTTCGCAAATAGGGATCTTTTAGCCCATAATTTGTTAAAGACGGGTAGATGTTATCACGCAATCCAGTCTCTTTACAAAGTACCAATTGCTTGTGTGCTTGTTAATGAATATCGTACAGATTGGTTCCCCACACCCTCTGGTGTAAAACAAGGAGACGCCTTATCACAGACTTTGTTTGCTATGTTTAGTAATGATTTGGCAAAATAAATGTGACAGTTAAATATTGGAGTAAGACATGATGAAATGCTAAGTATCCTTCTATATGCTGATATTATTTTGGATGGCAGAAACTGAACAAGACCTGAAGAACATGTTATTATGTGCAGTCAATGTGTAAAAAAACAATACATGATCAACCAGACAAAAACACAGAATGCATTTTAGAAAACCAGGTACTTGAGAAGTGTTTTTCGGTGGAAACGTTCTTGAGTTTACTAGAAATAAAATATTTTGGGTCTTTTGATTGATGAACATATTACCTTTCTATACGGAACATCTGTTGTGACCTTGAAGAAAGAGAGAACAATACCCATTTTATCCTCCATTTCTTCAAGTTACATAGCCCTTTCTACCACGATAAACAATAGCTCTTATTCCAGAAGGCACACCAGATATAGCTGGCATTGTGTGGCTGAGTAATGAGGAGAAACTGAAATGTTTGTCCATTGTGCATTTCTGTTTGAGGAATATTTAGATAAAGCCTGAAATAAAATAAAAAGTGCTGCCTATAATTAAATTGTAAAAATATTTAGCGTCCATGTAGTAAATGGTATGTGTGTATAGATTGTGTATAGGCTCATCTCCCATATGAATCTTCTCTTTGTACTAGACTGGGTTCAAAAGCCTTCCATTTTTCTGTATATAGTGATATATTTATTGTTTGGGTAAAAGTAAAAAAGGTTATGTATTGATTTTTACATTTCCATTTTCTCACTCTTTTTGCGATGCAGAAAACACCAGAAGAATTATCTCCACGTGAATTAATGTACTGTTTGTTTGTGTCAATTAAACCCATAAGGGATGGGTTGCCAATTGGCGATTTGACAATTTTTTTTATACAAAATAAAAATAATTCACACACATTGTTAAACAACCCCATCAGACGACAATACACAATTTACTTAATTAGTCCCATTCAATTATCAACAAGATCGGCTATTTATGAACCGGATGCATGGCTGGCTACTGCCTACATTTATTCCAGACAGAGATTTTGATGAAGGTAGGCAAATTCGCTTGACCCATATATTGTTTCACTTACAAGAGCAACATTTCTCTGACACTTGTAAATCAAGATAAACGATATACATTTGTCATTTTCAGTGGCAACTCATCATGCAGGACTGGTGGGTTAGGGCCCCACCTATTTTGAACCCCACCTGTTATCTAATAAAAAAAATAAAAATAAAAACATTGGTCACCAGTTTTATAATTGTATATATATATATTTTTTCGTTATTTTGGCATTAATACATGTAAAGTAAAATCAAAATTCAAATCAATAAAACGCATACAAACATGGTCTCTGTTCTCCTTTCTTAAAAGGCAGCTGCAAAATGCATGCGTTTCAGCCTAGCTCAGTGATTTCTGTGGTGGTGCGGTAGCCAGCGAAAAATACGGAGCGTAGGGGTTGGTAATATTCTCTCGTGCCGTGATTGGCTCATTGTTCTGTCACGCATGGGGACACTACGTCACTGCAAAATCTACAGGAAGAGCTCGTAAATGCAAGCCCCTTGGGTGTTGCCATAGAGTTACATTAGAAGTGCCCATCCAAGAAGGATCAAGGTCATTGTCCACAGAAAAAAGACATTAAATCACGTTAGATCTACCGCAGCTTTGATTGGACAGCATACTTTCAAAATCTTAGCTAGCAGTCATCATGAACCAAGTCAACAATCTACTGGCAAGTGAAGAGATATTATTGATAAAATGTATTGTGCTCGTCGGCCATAAACATTACACAAGTTGGAAGACTCATTCAACAGTGAGTGGTTTGAAGGAATCAGTGGTTAACTGCAAGTGTTGCAAACCAAATCACTAGCCTGTTATTCAGTGGAGTGGGTGTGTGGTCCAAGTCTGGGTTTACGGGTCATTTTCCAAGCATAAAAGGATAAACATTAATTGAGCCATAAAAAAAGGTTGAATATTGGCCATGCTATCAATCCAGAATTACTTCGGCACAGTTCAAAACTGGAAACTCGTAAATCTCAGACTTCAGTGAGTTCAAGGCAACTGGAAAGTCCAAAGAAGAAAAATAAAGATCAAACTGGGAAAATATATTTTGAACGGTCGGGAACCCAGGCCTCTTTCTAGAGCTGAAGATCACTGATGTCATGATTCAACCTTGTTCACCCCCTCCAGAGTACCCAGTTGTCTGAAAGCACCATAAATCCAGAGAATGCCAGACTTTAATGAGATTTGCCACAAAGGGCCGACGCACCAACTTCCTGTTCAAGTGAGCACAGCACAACAACGTGAGTCCAAAAAATGTCTTGTATGCTGCAATATGCCAGGGAGATACCGCGCCTTGCGAAAGTATTCGGCCACCTTGAACTTTGACCTTTTGCCACATTTCAGGCTTCAAACAAAGACATAAAACTGTATTTTGTTTTTTTCATTCAGAGATCCTCACTGAACGTCTGGAGAGTTTGCTGCACTGAAAGTAAATGGGCTGAATAATTTTGCACGCCCAATTTTTCAGTTTTTGATTTGTTAAAAAAGTTTGAAATATCCAATAAATGTTGTTCCACTTCACGATTGTGTCCCACTTGTTGTTGATTCTTCACAAAAAAAATTGTTTTATATCTTTATGTTTGAAGCCTGAAATGTGGCAAAATGTCAAAGTTCAAGGGGGCTGAATATTTTCGCAAGGCACTGTATGTATACTGTAGCTAAGAAAGTAGATTAATTGAAATGGTCTTTTCCACTAGTCATCCCTTTATGCCATAGTTTGTACATCTCAATTGTCAGTAGAAACCACATTTGTTTAGGCAAGTCAGCAATATCAGCTGTTTTTTAAGGCAGTACATGAACTGTTTTACTGCCAGACAAGGCGCCGCTGAAGAAAAAAAGCTCTGCTGTTGGGACAACTTTAAATAGGCCCTAACAGTTTGTGGGCATAGTTTGTCACCGTTATAGTGTAATAAATGTATTATTTAGTGTTGTGTCTTGTCTAGTGGCTTTGCTGGCATGTATAAAAAAAAATTGGGGTGTTTGCCTCACCAACATTTAAAAATACTAAAAATTGCCAATTGAGAATAAATAATAGCAAGCAAGCATGGGCTTTGATCACGACATAATGACAGACGTCGTCAGCAGTGGAATAATTATATGGACAGATAAGGTAGGCCTACCAAACAACGCCAAGTAGACAGACAAAAACAACCATAGTCGTCTGAAAATAACTAAATTGAACAATGACTAGCTACAGATCGTACACGATGTTAGAAGATAAAACTTGTGCCCGGAGACGAGTGAGTGAAACTGAGCTGCGCGTGTCTGTATTGGGAATTGAGAGCAGTTCGTTGTAATCCAATCGTTGCAGCTGGCTCAATCGATACCCCGCCCGTTTCTTTACAGACAGAAGAACTAGCCAATAGTGGTTTAGAGCACGCAGCTCTTTACACTGTTTGAGTGAGAGCGAGAAATGCTGGCAGCTGAAAATAGTTTCCCGATCACAGTTAAATTACAAAAAACAATAATACTAGTGTCAAAATCTTATTCGGAAAATTCTCCATATCAGTTATGATACTCATTTTGTCCGAGTACTCAGCCCAACCCTAATTTCTATACTTCCCGTTCTTAAGGTTAGTTTTTGCATATTTTACTTTCGGTTTTGAACACCAGATTCAAACAGCTGAAAATACAAAAATGTCTTTGTTATGGAAGATGCGGTTTCGATGGCACAATTATTCTAATCTCTACACAATGACTGCCTGTTTAGTATCAAACTGAAATTAAGCAAACTATTTAGTTATTAACCATATTGGCTAAAATCGCTCTTCCTCCTTACCTTTGGTCACCGTCAGTAGACTTGTGAGTGAGGGAGCTGGCTGAGCAACAGGATGTGTGAGGACAGAATAGGAAAGTGAATTGAGCTATGCTGAAGCCTGGGGCCAGTCAAATGTGGTGTTTGTGGTAGCAGACTGTATAAACGCACGCGCAAACATAGTGAAACCAAATCGTTGATCCCTCCAATCACCTCTCAGTACACAGTTTAAACCCTAGCCATCAGTTTGTGACATACCTGAAAGAAGGCAATCCCTAGGTTGTCTGTAGGACAGGGGTGTCAAACAGACGAACCTGGGCCATTATTTGAGTGCATTCAGAAAGTATTCAGACCCCTAGACTTTTTCCACATTTGGTTACAATACAGCCTGATTTTAAAATTGATTAAATTGTTTTCCATCCCTCAATCTACACACTATAACAAAGTGAAAACAGGTTTAGACATTTTTGCAAATGTATATAAAATAAACTGGAATATCACATTTACATAAGTATTCAGAACCTTTACTCAGTACTTTGTTGAAGCACCTCTGGCAGCGATCACAGCCTCAGGTCTTGGGTCTGACGCTACAAGCCTGGCACACCTGTATTTGGAGAGTTTCTCCCATTCTTCTCTGCAGATCCTCTCAAGCTCTGTCAGGATGGATGGGGAACGTCGCTGCACAACTATTTTCAGGTGTCTCCAGAGATGTTTGATCGGGTTCTAGTCCCTGCCGCTGAAAAAGATACCACCACCATGCTTCACCGTAGGGATGGTGCCAGGTTAACTCCAGACGTGATGCTTGGCATTCAGGCCAAAGAGTTCAAACTTGGTTTCATCAACTTCAAGCGGGTTGTCATGTGCCTTTTCTGAGAAGTAGCTTCCGTCTGGCCACTACTATAAAGGCCTGATTGATGGAGTGCTGCAGAGGTGGTTGTCCTTCTGGAAGGTTCTCCCATCTCCACAGAGGAACTCTAGAGCTCTATCAAATCAAACTGTATTTGTCACATGCGCCGAATACAATCTGAGTAGACCTTAGTGAAATGCATACTTACAAGCCCCTAACCAACAATGCAGTTAAAAAAATACTAATAAGAAATAAAAGTAACAAGTAATTAAAGAGCAGCAGTAAATAACAATAGCAAGACTATATACAGGGGGTACCGGTACAGAGTCAATGTGCGGGGGCACCGGTTAGTAGAATTAATATGTACATGTAGGTAGAGTTATTAAAGTGACTATGCATAGATAGAGTAGCAGCAGTGTTTATTTATTAAAAAAATATATATATTTAACCAGGTAGGCTAGTTGAGAACAAGTTCTCATTTGCAACTGCGACCTGGCCAAGATAGAGCATAGCAGTGTGAACAGACAGAGTTACACATGGAGTAAACAATTAACAAGTCAATAACAGTAGAAAAATAGTCTATATACATTGTGTGCAAAAGGCATGAGGAGGTAGGCGAATAATTACAATTTTGCAGATTAACACTGGAGTGATAGATGGTCATGTACAGGTAGAGATATTGGTGTGCAAAAGAGCAGAAAAGTAAATAAATAAAAACAGTATGGGGATGAGGTAGGTAAAAATGGGTGGGCTATTTACCAATAGACTATGTACAGCTGCAGCAATCAGTTAGCTGCTCAGATAGCAGATGTTTGAAGTTGGTGAGGGAGATAAAAGTCTCCAGCTTCAGCAATTTGTTCCAGTCACAGGCAGCAGTGTGTGTGGGGGGGGGGGGGGGGCAGTGCAAATAGTCTGGGTAGCCATTTGATTAGATGTTCAGGAGGCTTGGTGGTAGAAGCTGTTTAGAAGCCTCTTGGACACAGAATTGGCACTCCAGTACCGCTTGCCATGCGGTAACGGAGAGAACAGTCTATGACTTGAGTGACTGGAGTCTGACAATTTGTAGGGCCTTCCTCTGACACCGCCTGGTATAGAAGTCCTGGATGGCAGGAAGCTTGGCCCCAGTGATGTACTGGGCCCTACACACTACCCTATGTAGTGCCTTGCGGTTGAAGGCCGAGCAGTTGCCATACCAGGCAGTGGTTCAACCATGCTCCTAATGGTGCAGCTTTAAAACCTTTTCAGGGTGAGGACCCATGCCAAGTCTTTTCAGTCTCCTGAGTGGGAATATGTTTTATCATGCCCTCTTCATGACTGCCTTGGTTTGCTTGGACCATGTTAGTGATGAGAGCTTGAAGTTCCTTGGTGTCCACAACCTGCTCCATCGATGAGAATGGGGGAGTGCTCGGTCCTCCTTTTCCTGTAGTCCACAATAATCTCCTTTGTCTTGATCAAGTTGAGGGAGAGGTTTTTGTCCTGGCACCACACGGCCAGGTCTCTGACCTCCTCCCTATAGGCGGTCTTGTCATTGATCAGGCCAACCACTGTTGTCATCAGCAAACTTGATGGTGTTGGAGTCGTGCAGTCATGAGTGAACAGGGAGTACAGGAGGGTCCCCTGTGTTTAGGATCAGCGTGGCGGATGTGTTGGTACCTACCTTTACCACCTAGGGGTGGTAAGAGGGAGGTGTTTAGTCCCAGGATCCTTAGCTTATTGATGAGCTTTGAGGACACTATGGTGTTGAACACTGAGCTGTAGTCATGAACAGCATTCTCACATAGGTGTTCCTTTTGTCCAGGTGGGAAAGGGCAGTGTGGAATGCAATAGAGATTGCATCATTTGTGGATCTGTTAGGGCGTTATGCAAATTGAGTGGGTCTAGGGTTTCTGGGATAATGGTTGTGATGTGAGCAAAAAATGACATGCTATTGTTTGACAGCTCCTAACAACAAAACACTTTTTCACCGCGATAGGTTTGATAAATTCACCTCGGAAGGTGAAATGTATACTTAAATCAGAGCAAGATTTCAGAATGTATCATCCAAAGGGTCCCAGAGATAACATGAAGTATTGTTTTGTTAGATAATATCCTAAAAAAGGTCCATATATCATGCACGATCGATTTTGTATTTCCAATCTGCAAAGAAAGGAATTTGTGAACATCTCACCCGAAATGTTGTTTCAACAAGTCAAATCAGGTTCGTATCTATTCCTCTGAGATCCCCGATTGGTGCTGATTTGACAAAGACAGTCGTTCAAGTGATGGCCGCCCGCGTCATCGGCGTGCCATGAAGGCGTCGCTCTCTGACCAATTATGGTGTCCTATAGGATATACTACACCCCTAATGATAGTGAAGTCTTGTTACAAGACAAGTCAAACAAAGCTAGCTAAATAGCCAATGAGCTGGGCTTTACGAGAGTATCCGGAAACCATGTATATATGTCGTAAAAAAGTAGCTTCTAATCTTGTACAACAGCATGCCTTTTCATGTTGGACAAAAATAATAAGGTTATGAGTTATGAAAACTGTATTGCAAATGTCTAACTTATAATATGGCTACTAATACTTGGAAAGTTGAATCAAAGTCCAAGTAAACAGATTTGACGATATTCTTGCAGAAAAATTTAATTTGAATGTCTCCTTCACCATTTGCCCAAATGTACATTGGGACTTCACACTAAAAGTCTTGAGGATCAGTCATACGCCAAGTTATCCATTGAAACTTTCACATTGCCATCTTGTGGACACTATCGGAATTACAACCAGAGAGATGGCTAACAGTGATCTTTCTCTTGTCTACACTGCATTTCTGATCAATTTGATGTCATTTTAAAAAATGGACCAAAAAAAAACTGCTTTTTTAAGAGACCCCAAACTTTAACGGTAGTGTACATGCATACATACATAACACAGTATCAGTCAAAAGTTGACACCTACTCATTCCAGGGTTTCTTTGTTTAAAAAATATATTTGACATTGTAGAACAACAGAAGATGAACTATTAGATCACAATATGTAAAAAAATATATATATATCATTTTAAAGTGTTAAATCATAATGTATTTTATATTTGAGTCTCTAAAAAGACGCCACCCTTTTCTTTGATGACAGCTTTGCCGACATGCAAACAAGTATACATAAACTATTTACATTGCCAGGAGTCCTAAACAAACAAATCATATTCATTAATTATACAAGTTTTAATTGCCTTTTTGTTTCAGTTAAAGTAGTGCCATATTGTTTAAATTCATTTAGAATGTGAAAAAAGTTTAGTTTTGAATTAGACCACTTGCATTTGTGAATATTAAATTTACCTAGTATTATTAGCAGTTGAATTAAATATTCTATGTCAGAATTTCTGAAATAAATCATATCAAAACCGGTCCTATTTTTTGTAATGAAATTCTGTATGTCAATCCAAAAACAGTCTACTATAAATACAGGCAAAAAACAAAACGCAAAATGGTCTCCTTCTCCATTCCACAGAAATCAGTTATAGTCCATATTCAGCGTGAATCTTTCCAAAACATGTAACATTTTAAATTAAACTTCCTTTACTTTGTTATTGATACAATATTTCTTAGCAATTTTCCATGCTTTCCCCCATTGTATATCACCATAGATATTTGACCAAAAGAATCTTGCTGAGGGAATTTTAGTATCAAACAATATTCCTAATCTGTTTATTACCACATTTATCTTCAATGTTAATATTGCCAATGAATATATTTTCATGTAAATCTGTGTTACTCACATCAACCATAGAGGAATTTAAAAAAAGAGATTACAACCCCCCATTGGAATCGTATAAAAAAACAATTGCATATTCTTTTGGGGTTATTGGAATTTTAAACTTATCAAGAAATTCCACGAGAGTAGATATCCATCCTCATTCAGTAACTGACCAACCAAAATTATTTTATTCTCTAACCAGTTATGAAAAAAAAACTTATTTTTTAAATCGTACATCTTTGTTGTTCCATATAACGTATCTGTGAGGGAGAAACTTGTGTTTATACGCCAACATCCAAGCTAAAATTGCCTGCTTATGCAATTTGGCCAACTTTACCAGGATTTTATCAACATCAAAATTACATCGAAGCAAAAATTCTAAACCACCACCAGTGTCAAATAAATACTTAGGGAAGACATTCCAAATACTATTCTGGTTCTTAACATACTTCAGAATCCAATTTATTTTAAAAGTATTATTTAGATGATTGAAATCTAAAACCTCAAGACCTCCTTGTTCTTGGGTATTCGTGAGAATATCCTTTCGTAGATAGTGAGGCGTGTTCCTCCAAATAAAAATAAAGAATCTGATCTAAGTCCTTTACAATTTTAGGGGGTAAGTCAAGTGATAACGAGACAAACTGATCTGGATAACCGTTCAGCTTTGGACAATAAAACCCGACTGTATAACGAAATTTCTCTCAACCAGAGGTTCAATTTCTTCTATGTTTTCTCAATAATGGGGTTAAAGTTCAATTCACTCCTTTGTTTTTCATCCTTGCATATAACAATTCCAAGATATGTAACCTTTTCTTTCATTTGGATACCATATACTTCCTGTAAAACACAATCCTTGAGTGGAAATAAGACTTGACTTATTGATATTCATTTTCAAACCCGAAACTAATGAAGTCTTCAATACAGGAAACTGATTTAGAAACCTCATTCCTGTCTCTTAGAAATATGGTGGTATCAGCCAGTTGACATAGTTTAAATTCATTGCCAAATGCTGAAACACCTTGAAAATTCCCTTTCTTGATATGAAGAGCCATAATTTGAGTAACCAATAAAAATACAAATGGACTAATTGGGCAGCTCTGCCTAATGCCACGGCCAATATATCTTTGGGATGTCCCGTGAGCTAATGTTACAGAGCTAGTACAACCACTATAAAGTTTGGACTGCTTTCAAAAAAAGTCGCCAAACCCCAAAATACATATTGCTTTGAACATAAACTCATTGTTCTACAGTGTCAAAAGCTTTATAGATATCAACAAACACAAATCATAATAGTCAATCATATCTAAGATCAACCTGATGTTATTACTAATGTGTTAATCTAGAAGAAAAAGGAAACGCACACCTATATAGGCGAAGTGCTGGCTAATGGAGTAGAAAACTTGAAAAGGCGAGCCGCACACTAAAGGAGAGCTCAGATGCAAAACATTTAATATCCAAAGTTGTTTCGTCAGGCAAGCTGTCTTCATCAGGGTATAATCACAAACACTGCAGGATGACTCATTTATATATTGTCAAAGACACACAGGTGTCTAATCATGGCCAAGTGTGGCCTAATATCATTGGCTAATTCTCAAATATTAAAATGGCATACAAACAGCATACAAAAAACAAATGAAGAGCATACCATCATAGATTCATTTTAGACTACACAAGCTTACAAAACAATTACAATGGCAAAAGTCACAAGAATGGCTTAAGATCAGTCTACGTTGAGACCAAAGGGAGCAAGGGTCTTTAAAATTAAAGATCCAGGCAGCCTCTAATTATCAAGGTCACCCCCTCTCCTAGGGAGGGTGACATGTTCGATGCCAAGATAACGCAGAGACGAAATCGAGTGGTTTGCTTCCAAAAAGTGGGCCGCAACTGGGTAAGTCGAGTTTTTGCACCTAATGGTGCTACGATGCTCTGAGATACGTACTTTTAATTTGCGCTGTTTTACCCACATCATTTTTACCACAAGGACAAGTTAAGATAAATAACTGCTTTAGTGGACCACATAATAACACCTTTGATTGGGATCAATTTCCCTGTTTGTGGGTGTTTGAAGGATCTACATTTATAAGTGCCATTGCATTGAGCACAGCCATTGCACTTGTAATTTCCATCCAGTAGGGGCGCAAATAAACTTTGTTCAGGAATATCTTGGGGTGGTAAATCAGAGTGTACCAATTGGTCTCGGAGATTTCTGCCCCGCGAGAATACGACCAAGGGAAGGTCCGAAAACACATTACAGAGACTATCACCGAGACTATCATCGGATTTTAGAATGTGTCAATGTTTGTGAACGATTCCCTTAATTTGTTCAGAGTACTTAGCGGGTATTTAGAACGCAAGAATGTGTCTTTTTGCGAGACTAACCTTGAAAAAGGTAATGTCTCACTTTGTTTTGGATTTTCTCAATGGCAATATTGATCTGATCATTTTTGTACCCCTCTCCTTGACTTTTCTTTGAGTCTCAGCCATATTTTTGTCAAAATCTGATTGTTTTTTGATAATTCTTTTAATTCGACACAATTGGCTGTAGGCCAAACTATTTTTCAAGGGAAGTGGGTGACAACGGTCAGCCCTCAACAAACTGTTACGATCAGTAGGTTTCCTGTGAAGATCAGTGTATAGAACACTATTTTCACACAAGATCAAGAAAACGGATTTGACGTGTATCAGATTTCATAGTAAACCTCAGATGTTCAGAACAGGAGTTAAGAAAAGCATAAAACACCTGGAGCTGTTTTGAGTCACCCCTCCATAGAACAAAAATATCACCAATATACCGTTTCCAAATAATACGATTATTTTTTTGAGAGGATTGAAAATACTGTTTCTCCATGTAACCCACAAACAAATTAGCATAGTTAGAAGCCATGGGGGATCCCATAGCAGTACCCTTCGTCTGAATAAATAAATAATTTAGAAACAAAGTAGTTGTGTGTGAGTACTATTTCAGCCAATATTATAATGCAGGGACTGGAAGGTATTATTAGAGTCACGTTGCAGAAGAAAATGTTCCAGAGCTTCAATACCGCCCTCGTGTGCAATATGTGTGTATAATGACTCAACATCAAAAAGTAACTAACAAGGTATTCTCAGGGAGAGGATCAAGAGATTCAATGATAGAGATCATACTGCTGGTGTCCTTTACAAAGGAGGGGAGCTGTTCTGCGAGTGGTCTAATAGAAAAGTAAACAAAAGTAGATAGAGGGGCCGTTACTGCATCAATGCCCCCTACAATAGGGGCCGTTACTGCATCAATGCCCCCTACAATAGGGGCCGTTACTGCATCAATGCCCGCTACAATAGGGGCCGTTACAGCATCAATGCCCGCTACTATAGGGGCCGTTACAGCATCAATGCCCGCTACTATAGGGGCCGTTACAGCATCAATGCCCGCTACTATAGGGGCCGTTACTGCATCAATGCCCGCTACAATAGGGGCAGTTACTGCATCAATGCCCGCTACAATAGGGGCAGTTACTGCATCAATGCCCGCTACAATAGGGGCCGTTACTGCATCAATGCCCGCTACAATAGGGGCCGTTACTGCATCAATGCCCGCTACAATAGGGGCCTTTACTGCATCAATGCCCGCTACAATAGGGGCCGTTACTGCATCAATGCCCGCTACAATAGGGGCCGTTACTGCATCAATGCCCGCTACAATACATTCTTGTGTAATTTCGTATAGTATAGAACGTGGCAATTTTAGGGTGTTGAATAGCCAAAAAGTTGTTCTTTTTTGGTTATCTGACCAGAACTTAAAATACCCTTCTAGGACAGTAAAGATAGTATTCTGAAATTGGAAAGTGGGGTCACTTCTGAGTTTCTTGTAAAAGGTGTTGTTAAGTAGTTGTCCATGACACTCATTTATATAAAACTGTCCTTTCCATGAGTACAACTGACCCACCCTTATCAGCAGGGCGGGTAAGGACTGACGTATCGGATTGTAAATCAAGCAAAGCCTGTTTTTCATCCTTAGATAAATTCTGAAAAGATTTGGACTCCCGCTTGTTCTTAAGGAGATGAGCAACATCTTTTTCAACAAGTCTGCAATATGTCTCGATAGAGTGATTGGATGGAGGTATAAAATAACTCTTGATTCTAAAAGGAGTCGGAGTATGTGCAGGTGAGCAACCTACTGGTTCAATAGAAATGTCAGGATTAGGGGAGCTAAAGTATACGAATGTTAAAAATAAAAAAAACTTAAACATGTCTACCTTAAAATCAAAATTGTTGCACTGGGTTGTAGGCACAAAAGATAAAGGGTTAATTAAGGAGACATGGGCAGGGCTCAATATATTGCTTGATAAATTAAAGACACTCAGTCCCGTGGGTTCTGGGACCGTGTGAATGGTCCCCTCAGATAGGGTGAGGCATCTTGTCGATGCGCGTGCCTGCGGCCACCTCTGCCCTTCCATCGGCCCAGTCTCTCGCTGAATAAAAAAAAACTGCCACTGGAAGCCGATGAGGCGCTGGTTGTAGAGTGTTGGTCTGACGAGGTGGATAGAAGTAAGCGGCATCCCTCCTGCGTCTGTCATGGAGAGGAGGAGCAGGACCTCGTCAGAGTTTCTCCAGAAGTAGACTTTATCCTCGGCCTGGTCTTTTTTGTCTTGGTTGAATTTCTTGATTTTAAGTTCCTTTATTTCTGTAGACAACTTGTCCTGGAGCGCTTGGTTAGTTTATCAGTTCATTGAATATGCCATCATCATTAACAGCTTTTGTAGAGCTGTGCGTTTGTCTTTAAATTGTGTTATCCATTTCAATAAAATCCCTTTTCAACTAGTCAACAATCAATGTCATTAAATCAATAGAGCATTTGTTTAGGATGGCACACCAGCACTCACAGAAATCATCTGTGCGCTGTCCCAATGATGGTTCTTTTTGCCACCTGAGTCCCTGTGGAATAATGCCTTGACGCACATAAATCACTAAGAGTGACTATATGTAGATGCATTCTCGTCTGGCGCTTAGATAAATGTAACAGTTCTTTCAAGAGGTCAGAATTACCTTCCGGTATGTCAAAGGACTCCGAAACAATGATCTTATCACGCTCCCTTTGGCTATATCCAAAGTAATCTTGTATGGGTCTATGACCAGTGTCAGGAAAATAATTATCATTCGGCATTGTTTTAGAGCTTTTTTGTCAGTAGGGTGCAGTTTACTGGGTAACAGAACAATCTAGAAAAAAGACTAATGTGTCGACCATGCATAAATCCAGATTGATGAAGAACAAGTATATTTCAAACCTATGTTTCAACCTCTTAGGAAATACAAGGGCAAGTAATTACCCCATCATTATTCAACGGGCTAATGAGTTTCAAGCTGTCTATATAAAGTGTATCCTTATTAGGGTTGGGAATCAAAGTAATTACACCTTGCTTTAAGGAAGTCGGCAACCCTTTTTCTATTGATTCTTGAAACATAGCAAGAATGAAAGGAATCAGTTTATCATTGAATGCTTTATAAATCTCGCTTATTAAACCATAATTTCCAGGGGACCTATTGTCCTTAAGCCTCAATTTCAGATAACTCATCACAAAAATCATTATCTATCTTCTTAGCAATGTTTGCTACATTGTCTAAGAAAAGATTCATATTGGAGGTTGACTGGGCTGATGTTGCCCAGTTCTATCAGAATCTTTATACATGCTGAGAGATTTATTTGGGATTTTCATTGGGAGTATTATTTATCATTAATTTACATATGGAAGTCTTTTTGCCTGCCCTTTTTTTCTAAATTAAAATAAATATTTAGTATTTTTCTCTCCCTCTTGATCTTACAAATGCTCCCCGGGCCTTTTCCTCATAGATACAGTAACTGCATTTGCAATGAAGATAGTTCAGTTTTTTTAGTATAATCCATTATTCCCTTTATGTCATATTCTTTCTCTTGACACGAGCAATTTCTTTCCCCATTGAAATACCCCAAAACCGTATCAAATTTCATTAGCTCCCAGTAACTTCCAAGTGCATTTATAACACGGGCACTATTCCAGTACTTATCAATAATTCCTGCTACTATCTTCTTAAATACTTCATTCTCTAGAGTCTTGTCCATGTTCCAGTAACAAACTTTTTTTGTTGACAAACTATGCATATTTATCTTTGAGATCCCTTTGTGGTCTGTTAAAAAACGATGGTTCAATCGAGACTGTATCAACCTTGTCAGCCATATCTTCATAAATCAATACGGGATTTTATAGATAAATCTTTGATACTCAATATAAAAACACAATATTATCTGGGTTCTTATGTCTCCAAATATCTAGAACACCTCTGACCTTAGACATATTCCTTCTCACAAACAGAATTGCTATCCTTATCTCACAAACAGAATTGCTATCCTTAGGAGGCTATCAAGATTATCATGTGATACTGTATTAAAATCTCCACACCATATTACGTTGGCCAATGGAAATGTAGATAATCTTACTTATTTTCCTCTCAATGTCTCTAAATAAAGTACAGTTACTTGACTTGTTATGGGAAGCATAAATATTTACAACAATGAATTGAATGTGGTTGACATCTACCAATGGTATAATCCATCTCCCTGTATTATCTGCTTCATGACTCAATACATGACCCTTAAAAGTTGCCTTTTAAAATAGCGACACCTGCTGACCGATTCGTACCAAATATCATTCCCCCATTGACACTTCCAAAACGCAGCATCTGTGGAACAGGCATGAGTTTCTTGAATGAAATAAGTCGGCACTCTTACAATACAAAAATAAAGATTTCCTTTTCAAAATATTACGAATTCCCCTGGCATTAATATAAAAAACAGAATTGGACATTTAATATCACAATGACTATACGAAGAATATTAAACTTGTATACTTTCGCATTAAATCGGGTTCTCACAAAAACAAAAAAAGTCCTTTGCACCACGCAAGTGGTTGACCTAAATTGTAGATCACAAATTGCAAATAGCATTGTACCATAGATTGGTAAAACGAATAGCCACCAAGCTAACATTAAGTGTCAGTGTGAATTTCCCCCCCCCCCCAAAAAAAAAAAAAAAAGAAATGTAAAAAAAGGTTTGGCTCACAAATAATGCTCTTTCCAAGAAATATAATGTTTTATCAGATGCAAAAAAAATACAAAAAGCCTTGGCTCCCGCAAAGTATGCACTTTGCCTTCCTTGCTCTCTCAATCGTCGGCCAGACGATTCAGAGCTTCTTTATCAAATGCCGTCAGATCCTCCTTGATCCTCAGGTTGTTCTTTTTTAAATAGTCATTTTTCTTTGCACTTTTCCATGTCATATCCCTCGCTGTCCTGGAGATAAATCTCATGATCACTGGTCGTGGTGGCTGGTTGTTTTCCCCAGCTCTCAGCCTACCCAGGCGGTGCACTACATCCAGAGAACCTGCAACATTTCACTCCTCCTCCGGGACCATTGCCCTGTCTTTCACACTTGCTTTGATGTTCTCGTCAGATTTTTCTGCTATTCTATAAGGAGAGTGGGGTAGTGCTGCATCAGATGACCTGGCCTCCACAATCACCCAACCTCAACCCAATTGAGATGGTTTGGGATGAGCTGGACCGCAGAGTTTAGCTGGTTGAGAGAATGCCAAGAGTGTGCAGAGCTGTCATCAAGGTAAAGGGTGGCTACTTTGAAGAATATAAAATATATTTTGATTTGTTTAACTTCTCTAGGGTAGGGGGCAGCATTTGGAATTTTGGATGAAAAGCATGCCCAAATTAAACAGCTTTCTACTCAGGCCCAGAAGATAGGACATGCATATAATTAGTAGATTTGGATAGAAAACTCTAAAAGTTTCCAAAACTGTTTAAAAAAAATAATGTCTGGGTATAACAGAACAAATTTGGCAGGCAAAAACCTGAGAAAAATCCATTCAGGAAGTAGGATTTTTTGTTTGTTTGAAGTTTTCTATTCAATGCCATTACAGTATCTATTTACTTAGGACTCAAATTGCAGTTCCTATGCCTTCCACTAGATGTCAACCATGTTTTAGAAATGGTTTCAGGCTTGTATTCTGAAAAATGAGGGAGTAAGAGCAGTCTGAATGAGTGTACCCTGCCAGGTCACAGAGCTTTTTCATGCGCGGGACCAGAGAGAGTGCCTTTCTGGTTTACCTTTTATATTGACGACGTTATTGTCCGGTTGAAATATTATAGATTATTTAGGCTAAAAACATCGTTTGACATGTTTCTATGAACTTTACGGAAACAATTTTGATTTTTTTTGTCTGTCTGTTGTGACTGTTTGAGCCTGTGGATTACTGAAGAAAATGAACAAAAATTGAGATTTTCAGATCTATTCACCCACTTTGCTATGAAGCCCCTAAATAAGATCTGGTGCAACCAATTACATTCAGAAGTCACATAATTAGTTAAATAAAGTCCATCTGTGTGCAATCGAAGTGTCACATGATCTCAGTATATACACACACACACACACACACACACACACACACACACACACACACCTGTTCTGAAAGGCCGCCTAGTCTGCAACACTAAGTTGTGGATAAGTACAGATCAGGGTTGGGTTATAAAAAAAATATCCAAAACATTGAACATCCCACGGAGCACCATTAAATCCATTATTAAAAATAATGGAAATAATATGGCACCACAACAAACCTGCCAAGAGAGGGCCACCCACCAAAACTCACAGACCAGGCAAGGAGGGCATTAATCAGAGGCAACAAAGAGACCAAATATATCCCTGAAGGAGCTGTAAAGCTCCACAGCGGAGATTGGAGAATCTGTCCATAGGACCACTTTAAGCCGTACACTCCACAGAGCGACCATAAAAAAGCCATTGCTTAAAGAACAAAATAAGCAAACACTGTGTATACCAAGCAGGAATGTGGGAGACTCCCCAAACATATGGAAGAAGGTATTCTGGTCAGATGAGACTAAAATTGAGCTTTTTGTCCATCAAGGAAAATGCTATGTCTGGCGCAAACCCAACATCTCTCATCATATCCATCGGCAGGGACTGGGAAACTGATCAGAATGGAAGGAATGATGGATGGCGCTAAATACAGGGAAGTTCTTGAGGGAAACCTGTTTGTCTTTCAGAGATTTGAGACTGGGATGGAGGTTCACCTACCAGCAGGACAACGACCCTAAGCATACTGCTAAAGCAACACTTGAGTGGTTTAAGGGGAAACATTTAAATGTCTTGGAATAGCCTAGTCAAAGCCCAGACCTCAATCCAATTGAGAATCTGTGGTATGACTTAGATTGCTGTACACCAGCGGAACCCATCCAACTTGAAGGAGCAGTTTTGCCTTGAAGATCAGGCTAAATTGTATAGATGCCAAAATGTTTGCCAAGCTTAGAGACATCCAGCTGTAATTACTGCAAAAGGTGTCTCTACAAAGTATTGTAGTTCTGTTTTTTTGTTATTTCTTGATTGTTTCACAATAAAACATATTTTGCATCTTCAAAGTGGTAGACATGTTGTGTAAATCAAATGATACAAACCCCAAAAATCAATTTTATTTCCAGGTTGTAAGGCAACAAAATAGGAAAAATGCCAAGGGGGTGAATACTATATGGGATGCAATATATAACCTTACCGTTACCGTGTCCCACAAACCGTGATGCATACCGAACTGTGGGCCCACTATAGAACAAAAGCAGAAAAATACTTAGCGCACAAACCATTCTCTGTCGTGGAGGATGTTGGCTTTTGCCGACTGGTCGAGCACCTCGAGCCCCGCTACACACTGCCAAGTAGGCGCTATTTTTCAGATGTTGCCCTACTGGAGTTACACATTGTTGAAACGCACATCTATGAGCGTCACTGCTATTAGCTTCATGACTGACATTTGGACCAGCGATGTCAGCCCCATGAGTCTGACAGCAGTGGGTCGACGAGGACTTCGTACTGAGGAAAGCCGTAGCACGTGCTCAAGAATGTGCTGGTTTTCATACCGCTGCTGCCATTTCAAATGGCATTTGAGAACATGAACACACTCCTAGCGCCATTTGAACAACTGACTCAAGAAATAAGCCAATCAACTGCATCTGCAGCAGACATGATACCCTCTCATGGCATTGAAACGCCTTCAACAAAACTGCCGACAGACTGTGGGATTAAAACTTGCAAAAGTACTCGAGGCTGTGTACAAGAGATTCAGTGTCATTCTCTTTGAGCCCCTACTGTGTTGCCACTATGCTCGATGCTAGGTAAAAGGACCACTACTTCGATGCAGACAAGAAACCGGTTTTACGTGAAATGTTACATACAGCTGGACAAGATGGAAACAGTCACAGTGACAGCGCGCACCGAGGAAGAGAGGCCATGGACAGACAGAGCTGAATCTTCACTGCTTGAAATGTATGATGAAATCCTGGTTGAGACTGAACAATGAAACAGCACAGCAAGTAAGCTGGTAATGGGGACATACGTAAATGCCAACAATAACTTTTTGGTCAGTGTGTGTTTCAACTATTTAACTGTACTAGAATGCTTAAAAAGGTCAAATGTTAAATAATCGGTTATCGGTATAGGATGTTTTTTGGGGGGGGGGCAAGGAAAATATCGGATATCGGCCAAAAATGTCATATCTGTGCATCCCTAACACATTCCAAATTCCGAACCTATAAGACTTCCGTAACACCTCGAGGCACCACTTTTCAAATGTGACAGAAAACAAGGGGTGCATGCGAGTTGACTACAGGCATGGGATAAAGTTAATTACATTTGAAACAGTCTGCATGCCATTACAGATTTTACATTAGGTTTACTAAGACAGTTGGCCCTTATATGCGTTCCACTGTTCCACAGCATGTGATTGGTCCTTGCCAGACAGTGACCAACCTTTCATCATGTAAAATCAGTTGGCTCTTAATTTCATTAGGCTACTGATTAGTAGTTAATGCAGTCAGCAATATGAACAAAGTGTTCAGTCACGTAAGAGATTCCACATGTGTAGGCTATACTTTTATTTTTTTAACATTTAGCTAGGCATGTCAGTTAAGGACACATTCTTATTTACAATGACGGCCTACCAGGGAATAGTGGGTTAACTGAACGACAGCTTGGGGATTCGATCCAGCAACCTTTTGGTTACTGGCCCAACGCTCTAACCACTAGCCTACCTGCCGCCCCAAAAAAGGGAGGTGTCGTAGAATTACAACATTATGTTAATCACATTACATATATATTAGAATGTATTCCTATATTAGTACATTCACACGGTCTGTTTTTCTGAGGGCAAACAGAATTGGGTTCTTAGAACTATCATGTGTCTGTTAACGCTGACAGTAGATTTACGATGGCTTGGTGATAACCTAAAGACTGCATTCCATTCTATGATTAGTGTGTGTGCCTGTCTGTTGGTGCCAGGGAGACCCAATCTCCAGTTTATTTATGAGGGAATGAACTCGTGTCCTTGGTTACATTACTATTTCTGTATAACAAAGCAGTAAATTAACTAGAGAGATATTTGGCGGCATGTAAATCTTGATGTTTGTTGCATGAGATCAAAATATACCTTTTTGTATCATTTCTATATCGGTTCTTCGTCACAAGGACTCAGGAACAGTATAAAGTTGTAACCTAACCCTGTTTGTTTGGGCTTGAAGTCTACACCATTGGGTGACCGTTAACACTCCATTACTGCAGTAATAAATACAGTTAAATTGTTTAAGATATCTAAAAGTCTCTCTCATTTGATTAGAATAATTCCACCACAGAGGATATGCTTAACTTTAAAAATCAAGGGTGAAATTATGTAATTTCTTCCCAGTACAGGGTACTTCCTATGTGTGCACGTGCTTTTATTTAAACATTTTATGGGCCTAATAGAATTACATATAGAATCTCTAATTCAATAGGATCGCTATGGGCCTAATAGTCTAGATTTGTTGTTGAACTTTTAAAAATGCATTAGCCTACCTTTTAATGTGTCAAACACAACCAGTCATGATGTTTTCATCTGATAGTCAAACAGTTACTTCAAAAGGCTCATGTAGACTACCTGCACACATTACTCAGGGACGGCAGGATTTCAGGGGGGGGGGTAGTTTAAGCCTCATCTAGATTTGTTTCTGCTTATAATGTATTGCATTTGGTAGGCAATTTTTTTATCAACTTGTCTATAATTAGATATATTCAGCTTATCTGCTGTCATTACTTGATGCTCGTCTAGAATAGGGTTTTCCAAACTCTGTTCTGGGGCCCCCGGGAGTCACGTTAATGCAGAATTCTGCGTTTTTCATGCAGAAAAAAAAGAAAGCATAAGATATCTTGCTGCATTTTGTAAACGCAGGTTTAAAAAAAAAAGAAAAAATAAGCTTATTATTGTCATTTCTGCTCAGCGTCAGACTAATGTTGTGCTTCAGTTATACTTTTCCACTTGGATGAGAAGTCACAAACTGGCATTCTATCATCAGACAGCACTGACTGATATGTAGCTACTTTTCTCAATGTTTCTCGGGTAATATTAACTTAGAAACTGTAGTTGGTTACATTCTTTCTATGATAAACATTAGAAATAGGATGGCAATGCAAAAAATGTAAGCTCATTTACTTGTGTGGCTGTTAGCCAAATAGCATTGCACTTCTGTTTTCATGATAATGTAGCTATTTTCTGCCGAAAGTGTTGTATTTTCTGCTAAGGAAAAAATGCATGCAAAGTGGTTTCAAATGAAGGTCTGCATTTTGAAAATGCTAATTTCTGAACTCCTAAACACAGCACTAGCTGTGTTAGGATTTAATCAGCTGTGTGTGTAGTTGAGGTTTTTGCCCTAGCTCATGCACCCAGTGGGGGCCCCAGGACCGAGTTAGGGAAACCCCGGTCTAGAATACTAAATAAAGCCTTGCTCACAAGAATGTCATAAATCGATAGAATTATCAATGCATCATCAACAACCTAGTTGACGTCGGAAAAGTGATTTCATTTCCTCTTCACTCACGGAGCGAGGGGAATTTAGGGACCAGGGAGATTTCCAAATGACAGTTTGACCAGTTAAGGAACTGAAAAGATGTGATTAAGGAACTGAAAAGATGTGAAAACATATCCAACATGTTTCTTATGGTATTTCACTCATTCATTAGGCCTAAACAAGTCTTGTAACCTGAATTGATGCGTACACTGCTGTCCACGCACTTCTCTCTGCCTTTGCAAAATGTCTGTGTTACCATTGAACCACACCACATTTGAGCATATTCCACATCTATTTGTGAATTTTTCCTGAGACTACATGCGGTAATGATAAAGTAAAATAGATTCCAAGAGAACTGGAGACTGCATACCCACACAATTGCTTTTGCCAGTACTTCATACCAAACCGCTCCATCTTATTTTCACCCCTGACAATCTAAAAACCATTTTGCATGAGATGATCCTAGAATCCATATTTTATGCAGTTTAAATTTCCCACCATATTGTCCCCTATAATAAAATCACAAGCATGCTGGCTTTCTAGAAACATCCAAGTTGAAGCCAGCTAAACGTTGACACCTAATTTAGGCACCACTTACACTATATATAGCAGGTTGGACTTCTAATAGCTGTGTGGGGGAAGATAGAAGATTACGTAAACAAGACATGTTAAACTTTAGAATTAGAAAGCAAACATAAACTTCTGTTGACAGACTGGCTAGCTAGCTTCTAAGGTGATGAGAGGGAAACAGCAGGGCTATTGACACCTTTTATAGACTAGCGGTCAAAAGGGTAGATCATCCTACCTGAGAAGAGCCTGAAGAAATGCCTCATATACATCTGCAATGACTGCGGTCCAAGATCTCAATAATGTCTTCAAGGCGTCTTCTCCATATTTTGTCTACCTTGTGTGAGAGCCATCACAGATCGACGTCATCATCACGAGCCAAATAAATGAGTAATTCGTGAGCGTTTAGACCGCATGTTATACATATGACTTCCACAGCTCGTCTGGCAATCTGCAACCAAATCCATGTTTAAAGTTGACCTAGAAAATAATCGAATTGTTTGATGAAAGTGTTTTACAGTGGTAGCAGATTTAGCATTGCGAACTATGCGTAAATGAACGCCCCCAGCTAAATTAGCCATCTGCGCGCATGCGGATCGTGCAAACGCCAGAGAAAAGGCAGTTTGCAACGGTGTTGTGTATTTAGTATTTCAAAAGTTTAGCTAGCTACATTTCTTCAAAATACTAAAAAGGCTACTCAACGTGCTTCTAACGTTAGATTGCTATATAATCCAAGTGCTAGCTTTCTCGCCCGAGGCGAACGTGGAAGAGAACCAACCTGGCAGGACAGTCAGAAGGAAACTGCCTGGATGCAGATCAATACAGGGCCTAGCGCGCACGTGTAAACAAGCCTTTCATCGTTTAGCTTTCTTACAACTCTGAAATAATGTTTGGTGCCTCGAGATCTGGGGGTGTAAGGGGAGGGCAAGACCAGTTCAACTGGGACGATGTGAAAGGCGACAAACACAGGGAAAACTACCTCGGTAAGTGGAGTAAAATGTGCATCCACCCATCGTCAACGACAGTGCGGTGCTACAGTAGCTGTCTAGTTTACTATATTCGCCTTGCGAAGTACTAGCCAACTGTTAAATCGGTCAATTTTATACACTAGTTAGATGCGTGTAAGTGCCAATGTATAATTAATGTAGCTAACAATAGTAACGTTAGCTTGTAAACATTTCTCAATGCCACGTTCTTACCTTTTTCCTTATTGTAGTCCCTCATTACATTTCTTGTGTGTAACTCAGTATCTGCCTGAAACTTTGGTAAACCTAGTTGTCGAACTTGAGAAAGTCAAACGCACACAGCTGACCCCAGTATTGAATACTGGCAAGGTCCATGGAGAGCGGCACGCACAATGTACTGCAGTTGGCCAGGGAATGTGATGCTGCCTGCTACGTAGCTAGTAGGCGCACAGATATAGCTTGCTATGAGATCTGAAGTAATCATAAATACACACTATACTGAAATATATACGCAACAATTTCATTGATTTTACTGAGTTACAGTTCATGAGGAAATCATTCAAATGAAATAAATTCATTAGGCTCTAATCTATGGATTGCACATGTCTGAGAATACAAATATGCATCTGTTGGTCAGATACAGTACCTTACAAGAATGGGCCTCAGGATTTCGTCACGGTATTTTTGTGTATTCAAATTGCCATTGATAAAATGCACTCTTGATTGTTGTTCGTCGTTTATGCCAGCCCATACCATAACCCCAAGGCTGCCATCAGCAATCTGCTCGGCCATATACGTGATCTGAGGTTGAGGCAGGTTGGATGTACTGAAACGTGTTGGAGGCGGTTTATGATAGAATAATTAACATTCAATTATCTGGCAAAAGTTATAGTGGGCACTCCTGCAGTCAGCATGCCAATTGCACACTCTCTCACAACTTGAGCCCGTCTGTGGCATTGTGTTGAATGTCAAAACTGCACATTGTAGTGGCCATTTTAGTGCACCTGTGTAATGGTCATGCTGTTTAATCAGCTTCTTGATATGCCGCACCTGTCAGGTGGATTCATTATCTTGGCAAAGGACAAGTGCTCACGTAAAGGGATGTAAACAAATTTGTGCACAGCATTTGAGAGAAATACGATTTTTGTGTGTATTGAACATTTTTGGGATCTTTTATTTCAGTTCATGAAGCATGGCACCAACACTTACAATTTGTGTTTATATTTGTTTGTTCAGTGTACATGGCCAAAAGTATGTGGACAGTCCTTCAAATGAGTGGATATGGCTATTTCAGCCACACCTGAAATCGAGCACCCAGCTATGCAATGTCCATAGACAAATGTTGGCAGTAGAATGGCCTGTACTGAAGAGCTCAGTGACTTTCAACTTTGCATCATCATAGGATGTCACCTTTTCAACAAGTCAGCTCATCAAATGTCTGCCCTGCTAGTGCTGTTATTGTGAAGTGGGTATGTCTAGGAGCAAAAATGTGTAAAAATCGTCTGTCCTTGGTTGCAACACTCACTAATGCGTTCCAAACTGACGTTGCCCCTGGAAGAATGTTCAGCACAAGAACTGTTCGGGAGCTTCATGAAATGGGTTTCCGTGGTCGAGCAGCCACATGCAAGCCTAAGATCACCATGCGCAATGCCAAGCGTTGGCAGGAGTGGTGTAAAGCTCGCCGCCATTGAACTCTGGAGCAGTGGAAACACGTTTCCTTGGCGTGAAGAATCATGCTTCACCATCTGGCCGTCCATCGGACAAATCTGGGTTTGGCAGATGCCAGGAGAATGCTACCTGCACCAATGCATAGTGCCATCTGTAAAGTTTGGTGGAGGAGGAATAATGGTCTAGGGCTGTTTTTCATGGTTTGGCTAGGCCCCTTTGTTTCAGTGAAGAGAAATCTTAACGCAACAACATATGTCATTCAAGACGATTCTGTGCTTCCAACTTCGTGGCACCAGTTTGGGGAAAGCCCATTCCTGTTTCAGTATGACAATTCCCCCATGCACAAAGCAAGGTCCATACATAAATGGTTTGTTGAGATCAGTGTGGAAGAACTTGACTGGACTGCACACAGCTCTGACCTCAACCCCATCGAATACCTTTGGGATGAATTGCAACGCTGACTGTGAGCCAGGCCTAATCGCCCAACATAAGTCCCCGACCTCACTAATTCTCTTGTGGCTGAATGGAAGTCCCCGCAGTTATGTTCCAACATCTAGTGGAAAGCCTTCCCAGAAGAGTAGAGGCTGTTATAGCAGCAATGTTCCAACATCTAGTGGAAAGCCTTCCCAGAAGAGTGGAGGCTGTTATAGCAGCAATGTTCCAACATCTAGTGGAAAGCCTTCCCAGAAGAGTGGAGGCTGTTATAGCAGCAAAGTGGAGAACCTCTCTATATTAATGTCCATGATTTTGGAATGAGATGTATGACGAGCAGGCGTCCACATACAGTACTTCTGGCCATGTATGTATGTCTGTAATGTATGCATGTATATATGTATAAAATTGACTGATTTGAAGTGCTGTTCTCTAAATTAATACGCTGGTCACGATAACTATTTTTCTAAGATTTTAAAACACTGCGGCCTGTTGCAAAATCTTAGATTTTTAGATATCACCCTGAGTAAGAATAGTTATGATATAGTTATGATAATCACTTCTGTGTTTGGAAAATCAAACATAATTAAACCTTATGTATAACTTCATTATTAAAGCCATGTCACTTTAACCATATCTACATGTACATACTACCTCAATCAGCCCGACTGTATTTAGCCTCTCTACTTTTATAGCCTCGCTACTGTATATAGCCTTGCTACTGTTATTTTTCACTGTCTTTTTACTGTTGTTTTTATTTCTTTACTTACCTATTGTTCACCTAATACCTTTTTTGCACTATTGGTTAGCCTGTAAGTAAGCATTTCACTGTAAGGTCTACACCTGTTGTATTCGGCGCACGTGACAAATAAACCTTGATTTGATTTGGGCATGCATGCTTGCATTTTAAGTATAGTTACATCCCCGTTATTGTACCATCCCCAGGGAACTCTCTTATGGCACCGGTGGGGCGATGGCAGAAAGGCAAAGATCTGACGTGGTATGCCAAAGACAAAAAAGGCGTTGTCAAGCCTATGTCAAGAGAAGAGGAGCTTGCCACTGTGAAAGCAGCAGAGCAAGAGGCACTGATGGCTGCCCTGTAAGAGGAACATCACACAAAAATAAGAACCATACAGAAATATTAGAATAAATTGTCAAGCTAATGTCTTATTCTGTGTTTTCAGAGGCCACAAGAATATAAAGAGACAACCAACTGGCCTGACCAAAGAGGTGTTTCTTTTTTTCCTTCATAGTGTTTTTGAGACACATTTGTATTATGTGCTAAATTGCATGTTTTGGATCACAATCATGTCTTTGTTTTATAGTATCACAGCTGCATTAGAACATTGAAGATAACGTGTCAATAAATCACATTTATTTAGATGTTGTTTTTTTTTTTTTTTTTGCAGTTGTCACAGTAATTAACAGTAACTAGACCAGATCCCAAATAGCAAGCATAATCCATTTCCAATCAAATTTGATCATACATTTTAGGGATGAGAACATGATTGCTTTAATTCCAATTGCAATGTGCCCAACAGGACCTTGCAGATGTGTGCAGGAGGGAGGATGTGGAAGCTGAGGACAGAGATGTGGATAGAGTCTCAGGCCTTGGAAGCTCTGGGTAACTGACTGCAATTTGCAAAAGTGTTAGGCTCTGATTCTGTATTACAGTCGGAGATTTCACCAACAAGAGATTAATGGTTTTGTAGCCACTATGGCTCTTGAGTTGTTTATGTATCCTCAGTTTAGAGATGTTTATTTTCCAAGCATTATCGCTCGTTAGACTATTTTTGTAGGAACATAGATGAGTCCAGGGCCGAGTATCCCCTTAAAATTACAAATGGAGAAAAAAGGTGCTTGCTGGATTGGATTGGAGTGTCCTAGTTGAGTAATTATTCATATGTTTTCTGTCATCAGTGCAACGTCACGGAAAATGGTGTTCTCCCAAAAGGAGAAGGAAGCTGCCAAAATTGGCTTGTCAGTCTTCACAGTAAGTTTATTTTCATGCTCTCTGTGTAGAACATCCAACCTCAGTTTAGCTATTCAGTATAGTACACAACAGCGTGTTGGTGTGTTAATCCATTTGTGTTGGCTTCACATTTGTAGCCCAGTGGCGTTTAAGATCAGGGAGGAAACTTTTTTTTTTTTATGAACATGACCGTATTTCTATTACAGCATATTGGATGACTGTCATTCATATTCCATTCACCCAGCTCAATGTATCATCGATGGGTTTAGGCTACTACATAATACTTGAATTTGCCCTTTATCCGTCATGAGGTTGTTACAACCTTCAAATGAAAGTTTGAGAGACAAATTGGTGTAATCAAATGTTCAGTTTTGCAACTAAAATTTGAGTTTCTATTGGACAAATTTGGGTAGGTCCATCCCGTTTCGTTCCGTTTGCTTCCATTTAAGAAAGCCACGATTCTAAAATGGGTTGTCTACTCAGGGATCACAGGGCGATGAAGTAGTCGGAGCTAGACATACAAAGGCGTAGCATGCATGAAAATCGTAATATTTTCGGAGATGCCTGAGGATGCATCCAATAATCCAGAGGGCAGGATCAGAGAATTCACGCAGTCCACCTTGAAACTTCCTCTAGAGACTGTAAACAAGGTGGCTTTTCACTGTGGACACAAGACTCTGAGTTCGGCGCATCAAGACCAAGGGTACCTTTTGGTAATTATGATGCAACTATGATGGTGATACAATATGGATTACAATTATCATCTTGAATATTAAGGCTATACACACTACATGTTACACACATAGACACTCAACCATGCAAATCACACGTAGTCTTACTCTTATACAGACATCGTACACACTCACTAAATCATATCCAATAAACACATCAATTTACTCATTTACTACACACATCATATCTTGTCTCAATTTTCTAACATCTGTGGCATTGGCTCACAGGCAAACAGACAAGGGCATAAAACATATATTGCTAGAACCAATTTTTTTTTTCTATTCTAGATATCAGACATTTGAAAGCTCTAGTTTTGACCGTCATAATACCTATGATGGCAGTAACTTCACAAGCACTAATTATGGTCACTTTACACTGAGAATAGTATCTAGTTATGGTAAGGGGTGAAATCAGTATAGCCAGTTATAATTGTAACGGTTTAGCAGATTATTTAAAAAAGATCCGTCTTTATGTAGCTAAAAGGAATATAACATACTGTTTACAGGAAACTCACTCTACATCTTTAGATTAAGTTGTGTGGAAAAAAATAATGGGGTGGTGAAATTATTTTCTGTCATGGACAAAGGAACTCAAAAGGTGTGATGATATTCATTTAACAAAAATGAATGTGCAAATAGTTAGGAATGATTCGAAAGGAAGGTGGATCTTTTTGAATATGAAAGTGGACAAAAAAGAGATTTGGCTCATTAATCTATATGGTCCAAATCAGGATGATCCATAGATATTCAAAAATATTTATATATATCCTCAATGGACCGTAAAGGAAATCACTCTACAAACTATCATCACCGTGCCCTTAAGGAAATCACAAATATTATGGACACGTTAGAAATAGTGGATATTTGGAGACTAAAAAACCCAGACCTAGTGAGATATACATGGAGAAGACTTAATCAAGCTAGTTGTCTTGACTACTTTCTTGTCTCTTTCTCTCTTGCATCAAAGGTTAAAAAAGTTTTAATAGGAGACAGAATGCGATCGGATCATCATCTAATTGGCCTTCACATAACTCTTATAGAATTTCCATGTTGACGGGTATATTGGAAATGTAATCCAAGTTTACTGGATGACAATTTATTTTTAACTAAGACAAAATAATTTAACAATTTTTCCAGTATAACATAGGAACAGCAAATCCAGTTATTGTTTGGGATACCTTTTAAATGTGCCTTCAGAGGTCATTCAATATTCATCAATAATAAAAAAGCAGTTTTTGGCAAAAGAGAAGACTAACAAGGGAAATACATGAACTAATAGGACGGGTAGATACAAAATAAGTTATAGGTAAATCAAAAAGAACTTGGAACTTATTCAAGAACGATCTAATATAATCTATTACAAAGATAAAGCAAACTGGATGGAATATGTTGAAAAATGCACACAATTCTTTCTGAATCTCCAACACAGGAACGCTAACAAAAATAATTTGCAGAAACTCGTTACTGAAGATGGGAGTCATCTATGATTATCCGAATGATGTTTTTAAAGGGGAAGCTAAATATTTTAAGCAGATGGAAAAGAGAACGTCTCATCCTCTCCCACTGAATGAAGATTACGGTTAGGAATTCTTTCCAAATAATATTTAAAAAATGAAAATTAACAATTGTACAGAAAGATCAGTGCGAAGGCCAAATTACAGAGAACGCTGAGGCTATTAAATCCTTTCAGTCTGGAAAAAACCCAGGGCTTGATGGCATACCGGTAGAAGTATATCAAGCATTTTTTTTTATATACTCCATTGTTCGCTTGTTTTAACTGCTCCTATAGAAATGGAAGTCTGTCAGGTACTCAGCAGGATGGTCTGATTTCACTATTATTCAAACAAGACCCAGATAGCAAATATAAAGATCTATCTATAAAAATAACTGGAGGCCCTTTACACTTCAATGTTGTGATGCAAAATACTAGCGAAATGCATAGCACTCAGTATTGAAAGGGTTTTACCAGGTATTGTTCATCCTGATCAAACAGATTTTTTACATTGATTAATCATTTGGAGATAATATGCGACAAATACTAGAAATAATAGAACATCATGAAACATCTAAGAAGCCAGGCCTGGTATTTCTAGCGGATTTTGAAAAGGCCTTTGATAAACTAAGACTGGATTTTATTTTTTTCAATTTCGGTATTTCTCTTATAAAATGGGTAAAAGTAATGATTAGCAACCCCAGGTGTAAAATAGTAAATAACGACTACTTCGCATAGTTTTGAATTGTCAAGAGGAGTTAAACAAGGGTGTCCGCTGTAACCATATCTATTCGCTATGGCCATCGAAATGCTAGCTATTAAAATCATATCCAATGACAACGTTGGATGATTAGAAATTCAAGGCTTAAAAACAAAGGTGTCCATGTATGCCGATGACTCAATTTTTAAATTAAGTCCGCAAGCTAGATCCCTGCAATGTCTCATTGAAGATATAGATAGGTTTTAGTCCAGAAAAGTTAATTATGATAAGTGTACAATATTACGTAATGGATCTTTAAAAAATACAACTTTTACATTACCCTGCAGTTTACCTATAATATGGGCAGACTGTGAAGTAGACATACTTGGTATTTATATCACAACATATATAAATAAGCTCTCCACAATTAATTTCAATAGAAAACTTAGAAATAGAAATACCTGTCTATTTATGGAAAAAAATGCCCTGATTAACTCCATAGTCAAATCTGTTTACTCACTTTCTTATGACACTGCCTACTCCTGATGGTTCATTTTTCAAATCATATGAGCAAAAATATTTTGCTTTAACTGGGATGCTAAACCAGACTAAATAAAGCGTGCCTATCTATATAATTAATATGAATTGGGTGAGTTGAGTTTATTAAATATAAAAGAACTAAACCTCTTTCTAAAAGCTTCACTTATTCAAAAGTTTTACTTGAACCTTAAATGGTTCTCGAGTAGATTACTAAGAAAAGCTCATCCATTGTTTAAAAATGGCCTTTGTGCAGATTGCCATGTCTCATTTAAGATTAATTGAAAATTATACTTTTTTTCAGAGCATTGCAGAGCTAGCTACAAATTTAATTTCATCCCCCCTGAAAAGATAGAACAAATATTATGGCAGAACTCAAATGTGCTGGTTGTTAAAATACCTGTATTTATGGGAAATATGTTTGAAAAGGGTATTTTGTTCTAAAATTATGTTGTAAATTGGAATGGTAGAGTTATATCTTTCATGGAGTTATCAGAATTGTACAGAAAGGTCTGCTCAATCCAAGTGTACAACCAATTGATTACAGCATTACCTAAAAAATGGAGGAGGCAGGTGGCAGCGGGAGGAAGTAGGGAACTGGTCTGTCTGCCCAATATAAAGGATCAAAACTGGCAGAGGAATAAAACTAGCATAAATAGGAAAGTATACCAGTTTCATTTGAGGACCAATATGTTGACAACTGTGCCATACAGTTTGCAAAATAGTTGGGAAAAGATTTTTGATGTACTGATTCCATGGTACAGGGTTATTGAGTTGATATATAAAACGACTCAAGATTCAATACTTCGTGCTTTTCAGCTAAAATTATTACATAGAATTCTTGCCACCAACAAAACGGTGAATATTTGGGGCATAAAATCATCGAAGCTCTGCAGATTTTGTTGTCTCAGGTTCAGGAATGGCTGAAAATGCATAACATTGATCCAAAATTGACCCTAGAAATAGTACTGTTAGGAGATCTGCAGAGACTGGGTCAGTCAATTACTAATATACTAATACTCTTAGTAAAAACATTTATCTTCAACTCGCAATCTGTGGATTCTATTCAATTTGATAGATTTCAATCGATGTTAAACAGCATAGTTGAAAGATGTTATGTTGCGTAGAAATCCAAAGAGGGTGGCTAGCAGAGGTCGGTGGGATGGGCTGAGGGAAGCTGAGGGGTGGGATGGGCTGAGGGAAGCTGAGGGGTGGGATGGGCTGAGGGAAGCTGAGGGGTGGGATGGGCTGAGGGAAGCTGAGGGGTGGGATGGGCTGAGGGGTGGGATGGGCTGAGGGAAGCTGAGGGGTGGGATGGGCTGAGGGAAGCTGAGGGGTGGGATGGGCTGAGGGGTGGGATGGGATGGGGGCTGAGGGAAGCTGAGGGGTGGGATGGGCTGAGGGAAGCTGAGGGGTGGGATGGGCTGAGGGAAGCTGAGGGGTGGGATGGGCTGAGGGGCTGGGATGGGCTGAGGGAAGGGAAGCTGAGGGGTGGGATGGGCTGAGGGAAGCTGAGGGGTGGGATGGGCTGAGGGAAGCTGAGGGGTGGGATGGGCTGAGGGAAGCTGAGGGGTGGGATGGGCTGAGGGAAGCTGAGGGGTGGGATCGGCTGAGGGAAGCTGAGGGAGGGTTCGCGTCCCTGTTTTTTTTGGCCTTGTGGGAGATCTGTCGACGTGCCCTTGAGCAGGGCGTTGACCCTGGATGCTTCTGTGTGCCGCTCTGAATGGGAGTCTGTTGGATCACTGGTGTGGTGTAGATGTTGAGCGGCTTTACTGCAAGTATATTGTATGTTTTGGATATTTTATTTTTTTTAAAGATTTTTTTTAAAGAAACGTTTTGAAACAGAATTGGCAGTATATACATATACACTTGAATGAGTTGCAGTGTTGGATAGCCTTCATCTAGCTAGCTAATATAAATAGCATTAATCTCTGTCTGGTTGTTGGTAAACTAAGAAGAAGAGAAAAATACTAAATATAGCTAGAAATGAATTTGTTCAAAACTGCAAAACTATCTTTCTCTGAGTCAATTACTCACTACACATTATGCACTGCAGTGGTAGCTAGCTGTAGCTTATGCTTTCAGTATTGGATTAATTCTCTGATCCTTTGATTGGAAAGACATGTCAGTTTATGCTGCAAGTGCTCTGATAGGTTGAAAGTTGTCATAGTAACTGTGTAAGTCTATGAAAGGGGGTGAGAACCATGAGCCTCCTAGGTTTTGTTATGAAATCAATGTACCCAGAGGAGGACGGAAAATAGCTGTCCACCGGCTACACTATTGAACTATCCGAGACGATGCTGTTGAGGCTACTATAGACATAAATTGTAAAACAATTTAATCAGTTACTTGGTGATGTTAATATATTTATTATAGTTGTATCTAAAAAGGATCACTTTGAAGTTTTATGAAATGAAATTCACTGATGGTCCCCTTGTTCCTCTGAGGAGCCACCACCGGTGTAGCTACATGATTTATACAGCTTGGGAATTGATGCTGTAATAGACATGTTACATGATTATGGTCATAATGGAGAGCACTATTTTCACAGCACCATAAAACAGAAGGGAAGTCTGGAAGCCAGGAAGCCTTCGCCAGAAAGATGTCTGAGAACACAGAGAAACAGGACATGGATCAAAGGTAACGTCTTATTGATCACATATTGTGTTGTCAATCGATTCCCTGAGGTACATTTCTTCCATTACTGTCCAAACAAAAAAGATTATAGTCAAGACTTGTCCCTTATACTTTCCCATCATAGACATGAGAGCAGCAAAAAGAAGAAAAAGGAAAAGAGGGAAAAAAAGGGAAAAAAGAAGAAGAAAAGGCAGAGAAGAGACTCTTCCTCCTCTTCAGGTTCAGAGAATGACAGTAAAAGGTTAGCATGTTTCTGCCTTTTTGACCTGCAGGTCATGTGTACATATTATCCTTATGCCTTTTTAAAATGATAATCCAACATTTATCACAAACTGTGAACAGTACATGGCGCCGACAGAGCTGGTCGCCTCGCGTTCTTAGGAAACTGCAGTATTTCGTGTTTTTTTTATTTTTATGTATTATTTCTTACACTGTTACCCCAGGAAATCTTAAGTCTTATTACATACAGCCAGGAAGAACTATTGGATATAAGAGCAATGTCAACTTGCCAACATTACAACCAGGAATACGACTTTCCCGAAGCAGATCCTCTGTTTGGACCACCACCCAAGACAATGGATTGATCCCAGTAGGTTGACCCAAAACAACAGCGCTGCAGAAGGGGCAGACGGAGCGGTCTTCTGGTCAGACTCCGTAGACGTGCTCACCGCTCCCGAGTGGACAATGGCGAGTACTAAAGTCTTTTGACAACAAGGCAAATGAAATTCGAGCAAGGGATGCCTTCCAGAGAGACATCAGAGATGGTAACATTCTCTGTTTCACGGAAACATGGCTCACTCGGGATACGTTATCAGAGTCGGTACAGCCACACGGTTTCTTCACGCATCGCGCAGACAGAAACATCTATCTGGTAAGAAGGGCAGGTATGCCTTATGATTAACGAGTCGAGGTGTGATGATAACAACATACAGGAACTCTAGTCCATTTGTTCACCTGACCTAAAATTCCTTACAATCAAATCCTGACCACATTATCTACCAAGAGAATTCTATTTGACTATAATCACAGCCGTGTATATCCCCCTCCCCCACGCAGACACCTTGACGGCCCTGAAATAACTTAATTGGACTCAATATAAACTGGAAACCACATATCCTGAGGCTGCATTTATTATAGCTGGGGGTTTTAACAAAGCTAATCTGAAAACAAGGTTCCCTAAATATTATCAGCATATCGAAAGCGCGACCCCAGGCTGGCAGCATTCTGGATCATTGCCACTCTAACTTCCGCGACATATACAAAGCCCTCCCTCGCCCTTCTTTCGGCAAATCTGACCACAACTCCATTTTGTGCTCCCAGCCTATAGACAGAAAATAATTCAGGAAACGCCCATGCTCAAGTCTGTTCAACGCTGGTCCGACAAACTGATTCCATGCTTCAAGATTTGTTCCGAGAACAAAGAATATGTTCCGATTAGCCTCAGACAACAACATTGATGTATACGCTGATTCGGTGAGTGAGTTTATTAGCAAGTGCATCTGTGATGATACACCCACTGTGACTTTTAAAACCTTCCCCAACCAGAAACCGTGGATTGATGTCAGCATTCGCGCAAAACTGAAAGCGCGAACCACTGGTTTTAATCATGGCAAGGCGACTGGAAACATGACCGAATACAAACAGTGTAGCTATTCCCTCTGCAAGGCAATCAAACAAGCTAAGCATCAGTATAGAGACAAAGTAGTCACAATTCAACGGCTCAGACACGAGACGGATGTGGCAGGGTCTACAGTCAATCACGGATTACAGAAAGAAAACCAGCCCCGTCGCGGACACCGACGTTTAGTTTGTCTGGGAGCAAGACAACTTCTTTACTCGTTTTGAGGACAATACAGTGCTACCAAAACCGGCGGGCTGTCCTTCACCGCAACCAACGTGAGTAAAACAAGGCTGCCGGCCCAGGGCAGGGGGGGTCAGGAAAATAACCTCGCACTCAACGTCAACAAAACAAAGGAGATGATCGTGGACTTCAGGAAACATCCGAGGGAGCACCCCCCTATCCACATCGACGGGACAGTAGTGGAGAAGGTGGAAAGTTTTAAGTTCCTCGGCGTACACATCACGGACAAACTGAAATGGTCCACCCACACAGACAGCGTGGTGAAGAAGGTGCAACAGCGCCTCCTCAACCTCAGGAGGCTGAAGAAATTTGGCTTGTCACCAAAAACACTCAAACTTTTACAGATGCACAATCTTGAGCATCCTGTCGGGCTGTATCACCGCCTGGTACGGAAACTACTCCGCCCACAACCGTAAGGCTCTCCAGAGGGTAGTGAGGTCTGCACAACGCATCACCGGAGGCAAACTACCTGCCTTCCAGGACACCTACACCACCCGATGTCACAGGAAGACCAAAAAGATAATCAAGGACAACAACCACCCGAGCCACTGCCTGTTCACCCCGCTATCATCCAGAAGGCGAGGTCAGTATAGGTGCATCAAAGCTGGGACCGAGAGACTGAAAAACAACTTCTATCTCAAGGCCATCAGACTGTTAAACAGGCATCACTAACATTGAGTGGCTGCTGCCACCATACTGACTCAAATCTCTAGCCACTTTTAATAATTAAATTGGATGTAATAAATGTATCACCAGTCACTTTAAACAATGCCACTTTATATAATGTTTACATACCCTACATTACTCATCTCGTATGTATATACTGTACGCTATACCATCTATTGCATCTTGCCTTTGCCGCACAGCCATCGCTCATCCATATATTTCTATGTACATATTCTTATTCATTCCTTTACACTTGTCTGTATAATGTAGTTGTTGTGAAATTGTTAGATTACTTGTTAGATATTACTGCACTGTCGGAACTAGAAGCACAAGCATTTTGCTACACTCTCATTAACATCTGCTAACCATGTGTATGTGACCAGTAAAATTCCTAATAATGCTACAAGACAAGTCTCTGCACTAGAGGGCGCTGAATCACTGTGGCAGGGGGAGGTATAAAGCTGGTTTTTGGTTCCATCTCAAAACTGTCTTTTTGTGGCAAACTTCAAAAGTTCTGTCAACCATTAAACTGTGTATGCTTGGTCGAAATATAGAACAGGTTGTAGCTACCCTTACGAAGGATGTGTCAATTAATGTGTCCAGCTGCTTAATTAGGTGGTACTACAGGACAATGATGAAAAAGGAGTCTTAGGATGTTTAGCAACAGGAAGCGGTAGTCTTATGAAATTCTAAAATGGGTGTAGGGTTGATTTGAACTGAGTGAATGCATCATCCAGCCCATGTAATGCTTATCTTGTTTTTTGGGAGGTGGGGCGGGGGAGACCTTATTCATTATTCTCTTATGGAACCCAGATACTTATCATCCTCATAGATAGGTAAAGGTTTGTATCATAACATTAAGTGTATCTCTGCTTTTATCTTCCTCAGCCAGCTCTCACAACAGCTTACTTCGACCCCCACCTACTAGTCCCAATCATTGACTCTGTGTGTGTGTTTTACTCCTCAGGCACAGAAAGGACCACCATCATCATAATCCATCATGCCTCAGTCAGACTGGAGCCAGACCCCATGACAGCCATTCAAGGGGGGGGCCAAAGGGCGAGCGCCACCCCTCCTCCTCCCAACGACGCCAGCAGAGGCATGACACAGACTCCTCCGACAGGGGGTCCCCTGTCCCTCGTCACCGTGCTAGCCACAAGGCAGCCCCTGCTGCTCCTACACAAAGCCACAGGCGGCGCCATGACACAGACTCGGACGATTAAGTTCCCCCCTAACCCCACAATCAGACACACGTAGAGGGAGAGGAGCCCTCTAGTCCACAGCAGAGCAGCTTGACTGGTCTATGGACTGTCCTCATGTACCTCTGGACTGGACTCAGTGGGCTGTGGTTGAGAACAGTGTGTCAATCTGTAGGCTACTCCTCAAACCACTCGCAGGCTTGTGGCAACTGATTGTCGTTTTTATCTGTTGAATTTGTGTCTTATCTTATTCTGAACCAGTACAAATGTATTTTATGATCTAGCTACCAAAATTGAAGGACATTTTGCCACTATTCATGCAAGTAAATCAGGGACTAGTTAAGTACTGAAAGCAAGATAAGTAGATGTGTACATGGTGCTGAAATTAAGTTACTGCCAATAAAAACTATTGCTGTACAAAATATTTAATTCTGGTGTCACACTTGCCCATACCACCACCAGCTAAAAACAATAATTTAAAAGTGGGCCAACAACTGTCACCTATTTGGTTTGTCGCTCTTGGTCATCTGAAAATCCTCTCATTCCGATGCTTATAGTCTCCAATACCCCTCTCCATCCCACTGTGCCTCCTGCACTACTCAGCAGCTTTGCTCCTTTTCTTTCTTCAATCAAGCCAGAACTCCTTTGTCCCCATCCCTCCATTCTGTTCTAGGTTCAGCTCCCTGCCTCTCTGGCTGTGGTGAGATACCATTGGAATGCACTCCAGTGGTCATAATGGAGTATAGTGTTTGCGTTTGCCTTGATTTGGCTCTGAAAGGGGCATTCTGCTGGCTGGCACCTGGGGGTGCACTAAAAAGAGCAAGGCATTCACAAAGGAAAGTGCAAAAAACCAGGCTGGTCCTTTATATGGCCGAGTACCGTTAGGACCACCACACACAAACCAAGCTGATGGACCAGCAGGAGAGGAGGCAGAGACAAAGCCATCCTCTAAGGGACCTGAGAGTCCTGCCCCTCCCTCTTCTACCATACTCTCCTGCCATGTTTTATAGGCTTGGCTGCGTTAACCATGGCAGCCTAATCAACCTGAAAGAGCGTTGTCCTAGATTGCTCCCCAATTATTGCCTGCCTCCCCTGGTGCAGACCCCAACATAACAGACGGACAGGCCCCACTATCTCCATTTGTCACTTATTCAACACCAGTTTTGGGTAGTTAGTTGGCTGTCATCACCTTTGACTAACCTACTCCCTTAGTCCCAGGTCATGGGGTGAGAGTAGTTGGGGTAAAGAGTGGAGGAGGCTGTGACAAAGTACAGGCCATGTCCATTTTTAGAGGATGTGAAGTCATTTTGAATTCAAACAGTCAATGGGGAGAGGCTTGATTTAACGTGTAGGCATGGGGTAGGGACAGTTTAACTTGGAAGTTATTAATATTTAATATGTGAACTGAAATACACTTTGCTTAGTGACAGTTGGTAGATTCATTCAGATACATGTTGCCTTCCTTGAGTCCAAGGAGATAAGAGGTTAATGATGTAATGTCAGCATAATCAAATCCAATTTACATTTCACGTAACTGCACAAAGAGAGACAGAACATGTAAACATTATCTAATTGCTTTAATTAGTGCTTTTCTAAAAAATAAAAAAAAACTTTACATTTAAAAAAAATACCTGTTAAGACATTTTGGTAAAGAGATTAACAATGTTTTCAACAAAGGTTCAAGCAATCAGTTTAAAATCAAGAGAAGTTGTTTTAATCCAACGCCTTTAAAAGAAACTAATACATTTCCATAGCACTCTGGTGGACAGGGCTGGGGTCAATTCAGGAAGCAAAATTAAATAAATGCATATATTTTCAACGACTTAAACTGTGGAGTAGAAGCATTTTGAAAGTGTATTACAATCAAGTTTCAAATTCACTTCCTGAATTGACTGCCTTCAATTCAATCCCAGCCCTGCTGGTGGAATAACACCCAAAACCTTTTGATAAGAAGCTCAAAGGTTCGTAATGGAACAGCATGTTTCTTTGACATGAGGACAAAAGTATACCTCAGAACTTGCCAAGGATAACATGAGCTGCAAAGGAGAGAAGATACTAGCACTAATTTAAAAAATGTGGAGCTCATACAGATTTCTTATTGCTACTGACACATGATAAATGCCTCATTCCAAAACAATTAATATACTTATCATTTTCAATAAAAAGGCATGAAAACAACATCTTGAGGTCATAATGGAGGCTAATGCAGTACATCAGAATGTAGGCCTATAACTGTTTTGTCAAACCAGTGCATCACATAGCATACACCTTAAGTTATAGGGTTGTTGTGGCGCTAAGTCATTGTGATGAGGATGTTGAGGAAATCAAGGCATCCCAACCCTTGAGCACCTGCAGTTGACAGGAGGGGTAACGATAGAATGCTTGTGCAGACTAAAAATGTAAACAATCAATTGGCTAGTCCCGCTGACAATCAAAGTGCGTTTGAGATAGTTTCTGAAAAGGATATGAGATTATTAAAGCAAATGGATAGGCAGGAAGGAATTCTGCTTCTCTAGGCATTGTGAAGATCTGTTGATTTGTGCAGAATCTGTGAATCTCTAACATGCACGTGTTGCTCGCCAACAAGACCAACATATGGACCACATCCTGCACTTTTTTTGCTATTAAATTCAGGTTCATTGCCACAAAGGCAGTACACATGATTATTAACCAAAGCCGCTGTCATACAAACAATGCTGAACAGACACCTCTGCACCTCTGTTCATCATAAAACAGGTGAATGATGAGACTCAGAGGAACAGACTGCATGGCAGCCACTTCTCAAAATGATATGGCACACAAAAAAAGCTGGTAAGTGTTGACAAGACTTTTCGACTTTGAAACCCAAGAGCTCTGTTTTAGGCTTCATCTCAAGAACATTCTCACAGTAATAGTTAATGCCAGTGTTTTGCAAAATGGTATTTTGGGAGAGCAGGATATTGTAGCATTGAGGTATTAAACCATAGTTTCAAGTAGTGCATCTGTATATATGCATTATTCAGAACCCCCCCCCCCCACCCAAAAAAAATGAAACGCTCCTTCTTACAGTACAAATTACCAGCTGACGTATAATGCAGTCATTAAATGTTAGGTTGAGACACGGGGTCCCATGATAGCTGGTATTTAAAAAAATTGCCTCCCTTTTCCATTTACTACACACGAGTATGTCTGCCCAACAGCCAAGAGGAAATAACCACGGTTGATTTTTGTAAGTGTGCAATAAGCTGCCTCAACACCCCCCCAGAAATTGACTATTTACATTAAATAAGAAACCCTGATTGGGTTATTATCCCCCCTGGCCCATATGGTGTATTGTTGTAACTAGAGATGAGAAATGAGGGCAGCTTTCCAGTAGGTACGTTTTAACAAAAGTAGCTCAATTTGCAACATCAGAAGAGTACAAACACAAGGGAAGAGAGAAGATAGTGTTACCCTTTTCACACTACTAAGTCGAGCTGTACTGCATCGGCCTGGTTCTCATCTACCACAGTTGCTAGAACCTTGCTGGAAAGGAAAATGTGAAAGGAAATCATCCGAGCGAGCCACTGTACGGTTTGGGTCGGCAGGATAGTGTGAAAACTGTATATGTGAGTTGAGGAGGACAGCGGATGATTAGGCCTATTTTTGGTTTTTTAACTGATTAGACAACCAATCCAGTCCTTCGTAGAGACCGTCTCCGCTGGTGGCACAGGTGGCCTGGATGTACCAGTTTCTATGGCGGAGGGAGTGCAGTCCCAGCTTGTCTGTGATTTCGGCCGCATTCATAGCATTTGGGAGGTCCTGAAGAGACATTTTTCCATTATGAGACAAAAGCCAAGCCAGGGAAGGACATCCAAAGTACTTACAGGGGTGTATATATAGTAATTTCTATATTATTAAGACAAAAAAAATGCAAGTCAGCTGCTTTTAGGTATCATACACTGGATAGTTGAGATGAAAAAAAATGTAGGATACCTGTTTGTTAGCGAATACTAATAAGACTGCCTCTCGTAGTTCATCCTCTGCCAACATTCTCATCAGTTCTTCACGGGCTTCGTTCACACGCTCTCTGTCATTGCTGTCCACAACAAAGATAAGACCTGAAAAACGTGAACATTTTGAGTCACCTGACTTGCCTCTACAGGGTCAACATTAATGCTTGCCCTCTTGTCCAGGCCAAGTTTATTTGTATTTTTTCTATTACCAGACAAGAAGTATATAGATTTAAGCTGTCCGAATGGTCAAGTAATTTTTATTTTATTTTAATTAACACAAAAATCACAATATCAAATAATTAGCCTATTTCGATCAGAGGGGCTAACATTGGAATACTATTCAAATCTATTTTACCATGTAGACCAATAAAAAAGTCTACATGTCAAAATGTAGGTGATATGTTCAAACCGATGCTAAATATTCAAATATAATAAATGATAATTAACATTAACGTTTAAAGGCATGATTCTGTTGACATACTCGATGCACCGTTAATTCAGATCAAATGGTCACAAGACTGGAGAGTGAAGGACAGTTGCCTGTTGCGAATCGCCCGCCTTGAATCTGAGCGGAAGTGGTCAGCATTTTGAAACTATTTAACCACAAACTTAATTGTTTAAAACCTGGACATTTTATGTCATTTTATGAAGCATGTCTTACCTTGTTTCAAAGTAGCCCAGCCAAAATATCACCATAGTAATGTTGAGGGAATTATTTTATAAACACTTAATATGCCATTGAAATCTGCATTTTTGGGAACAAGTGTATTCCCGCTAATTGCATTTTTGAAAATTTGCGTGTAGTCTACAGCCATGCGTGCATTGTTTAGCTTATAATACGAAGAAATAAAACTATCAACGTATCATTGCGTTTACATTTTTTAAAGTGGTTGTAAGAATTTTGGGTCAGTCGTCCCATAACTGTCCCAGAGTCTGTTGAACCTAGGGATGTTCCTAGGGATGACCAGACACCCTTAATTTCGAGCCCTGGAAGGAATTATTTTATAAAGACATTTGGTATTTGGTTGTAATTGTAATGTTGCAATATTTTATAGGCTACCAACCATCCTCCAGGAGAGCCTTAATGGGGCATTGTTGTAATTTGAGACAGGCTTGATAAATAAAGAAGCCATAAGGCAGAGTGTAGCCTACATTTTTGTCTGATTTTGTATGTTAAAAAAGTTTGTAATGCATTTTATTTTGTAAAGTGGTTCCTTGCATCATACAATGGGTAAGTGACTTGAGCTTTTGGAAAAAAACAGTCTTACTTGTCAAAAGCACAAGTGGCTAAAAGGTTAATGCCATGCCCTGCTCTAGTCTGTTCACCCTTTTGACAGGAGTGAAATTACTTGCTGTATGCACATAACTTACCCTGTGTGTTCTGGAAGTAATGACGCCACAACGGTCGAATTTTGTCTTGACCGCCTACATCCCACACTGTAAAACTTATGTTCTTGTACTCAACTGTCTCAACGTTAAAACCTGAGTGGAGAGAAGATATGAATAATCTGTACAACCTAATTGAAGCAACCCATGAACATGTCTAGAGGGAATTAATTATGCTGTTTTTTTTTTAAACATTAAGTCTCAATGTTACACAAAATAGATATAGAAACTGGGCTGACAACATTTAGGCCTACATAACACCAGTACTACTACTTACCTATAGTTGGAATGGTAGTTACAATTTCTCCAAGTTTTAACTTGTACAGGATAGTTGTTTTACCAGCAGCATCGAGACCCACCATGAGGATCCTCATCTCTTTCTTGCCAAATGCTTTAAAGAGACTTGCAAATAAATTCCCCATAGTGAAGATGACGGATTCAACTTTGTCAGAAGGAAAACTAATCAACAAGAGGAACAAGAGAAAAACCAATCAGCTTCGAAACAGTCAGTGTATTATTGCGCTGCCAATTATAGGTTAACCCATATTTTAAGCATGTATGCGTTGTTCCATATGCCTAGTTTATAAACTTGATGACAAGTTATTTTTTAAGCTAGCAAGATAAGTTCCAACAGGAAGCTAGTGAGCTAGCTAACCATGTAGCTAGCGTCAACTGTTTCAGTTAGGTAACGTTAACTATCTAGCGTTTATACAAATCATTTATATACCAGCCAGTTGAATAAAGGAAGACAAGCATCGTGTACAAAACTGTCTTGCAGTGATTTGAAATTAGACACGCGGCTAGCTATAACTTAGCTCTCTACTTAGCTAAGCTAGCTCGCTGGATGTTTTTCTAGCGACGTTAGCAAGTGGAGCCCAGCTAAGTTAGCCTTGCCAGCCACCTGGCAAGTTTTTTCCAGAACTTTTTCTCTAGCTAGACGCCATGAAATGAATCCATTTTACGTTATATGGCTACTTAGCAAATAGAAACCATGCAAAATATGACTATTATCACATTCAAACATCAAGAGTATAAATTACAGTTGTTTTCAATTCTTTCCTCTTCAAGGCGTTTCCTTCCTCAAGATGGCGATTATTATTTGGTCACGTCAGAGCTTCCAGAATTACTTCCGTGAAACGGCCAAAACAGAGCCTTTGGCACATGGCCAGAGAGGAAGAGGGGAAACTCGGGCTATTACAAGCCTGTCTTCTCCAGCAGGTGGCGTTTTTCTTAATTTTTCGCTCACCAAAACAAGGAGTTTTGTATGGAGATCAATGAGTCGAATTTGGTCAACAAAATATCGAATGGTTTATTTGTTACAAGAGGGTTATTTGATCAAAAATACGTAATGCTCAAGTTGTTATGAGTGTACTGATATAAGTAGGACACGTGACATCCTGTCATCTTTTAGACAAAAACACTTTATATTTTTAGAGGGGTGGCAGGTAGCTTAGTGGTTAAGGTGTTGGACTAGTTTACGAAAGGTTGCAAGATCGAATCCCCGAGCTGACAAAGTAAAAGGCTGTTGTTCTGCCCCTGAACAAAGCAGTTAACCCACTGTTCCTAGGCTGTCATTGAAAATAAGAATTTGTTCTTAACTGACTTGCCTACTTAAATTAAAGAAATATCAGAGTTATGCCTGTTAGTGCAACCCTGGATCCTTCAGATGTCTTTACCCTAAACTCAAGCTTAGCCATAAGCCTTAACTAACCATTTAAAACTTCAATGGGGGTAGGGGCATCCCAAGGATTCCTGATAGCAAGAACCACTGTGGTTGTTCAAACATGTATCTGCCATCTCATTGGCTAGAATGGTTTGCCTTCTTCTGTGAGGGTTAACGGTAGTTGGCTTCCAATTTATCTTGCAACACAGACAACTCACAGGGATCCTCTCAGGGTCCCTTGACCAAACCATCCTCCTCTACTTCTGCCTCTCTCACACCGGACACTTCCGATCTCCAGCAACATGGGCACCCCTACAGTTGACACAACTTTTTCCACTGAAACTACACATTCCTCTGTCCCATGCCCGCCTGCACACTTCCCACGTTTTGGAATCTCCCTCCTGGCACGCCGGCAACAAGGGTTTTTCTTTATTTTTACTCTTTTCTACATTGTAAAATAATAGTGAAGAAATCAAAACTATGAAATACACATATGGAATCATGTAAGTAACCAAAAGTGTTAAACAAATCACAATATATTTTCGTCAAAGTTGTCACGCCTTGCCTTGATGACAGCTTTGCACACTTGGCATTCTACTTTGAAGAATCTCAAATATTAATTTGTTTAACACTTTTTTGGCTACTACATGATACCATATGTGTTATTTCATAGTTTTGATGTATTCACTATTATTCTACAATGTAGAAAATAGTAAAAATAAATAAAAACCCTTGAGTAGGTGTGTCCAAACTTTTGACTAGTACTGTAATTATTCAGACGCTTTACTCCGCACCTTTTGCAGCGATTACAGCCTTGAGTCTTCTTGGGTGTGACACTACAAGCTTGGCACACCTGTATTTGGGGAGTTAGTCCCATTCTTCTCTGCAGATCCTGGATGGGGAGCATCCCTGCACAGCTATTTTCAGGTCTCTTCAGAGATGTTCGATCGGGCTCAACTCTGGGCTCTGGCTGGGCCACTCAAAGCCATTCAGAGACTTGTCCTGAAGCCAGTCCTGCATTTTCCTGGCTGTGTGCTTAGGGTCTTTGTCCTATTGGAAGGTAAACCTTCGCCCCAGCCTTAGGTCCTAAGCGCTCTGGAGCGTCAAGGATCTCGGTACTTTGCTCCGTTCATCTTTCTCTCAATCATTCAAGTCTCCCAGTCCCTGCCGATGAAAAACATCCCCACAGCATGATGCTGCCACCACCATGCTTCACTGTAGAGATGCTGCCAGGTTTCCTCCAGACGTGACGCTTGTCATTCAGGCCCAGAGTTCAATATTTGTTTCATCAGACCAAAGAATCTTGTTTCTGATGGTCTGAGAGTCCTTTAGGTCCATTTTGGCAAACTCCAAGTGTGCTGTTGTGCCTTTTACTGCGAAGTGGCTTCCATCTTGCCACTCTACCATAAAGGCCAGATTGGTGGAGTAGTGCAGAGATGGTTGTCCTTCTCGAAGGTCATCCCATCTCCACAGAGGAACTGCAGCTCAGTCAGAGTGACCATTGGGTTCTTGGTCACCTCCTGACCAGGGCCCTTCTCTCCCAAGTACTTAGTTTGGCTGGGCGGCCAGCTCTAGAAAGACTTGGTGGTTCCAATCTTCTTCCATGTAAGAATGATGGAGGCAAATCTGTTCTTGGGAACCTTCAATGCTGCAGAAATCTTTCGGTACCCTTCCCCAGATCTGTGCCTAGACACAATCATGTCTCGGAGCTGTCTTTCTCACGCCTGCCACGGAGAACGATTACTCACAGTCGGCCGCAGCACCGTGTTATCCTGAAAGAGAGCGAAGAAGGTGTTTTTCTTGTCCGGGTGCAAGACAGCAGTGTCTACGACGTAGCTGTTTTTTCCTTTATAATCCGCTTATTGTCTGGATTCCCTGCCACATACGTCTCGTGTTTGAGCCTTTGAATTGCGACTCCACTTTGTCTCCTTACTGACATTTTGCCTGTTTGATTGCCTTATGGAGGGTACAACTGTAACGCTCGTCATTAAATGAAGACAAAGTTGCAGCATGATAGGCGTACATTTTCTTTAATTTGAAATGTTCCACCAAAAAACAATAAACAACTCAAAGAACGTAAAGCTAGGAGTGCAACACATGCAACAACCAAAGACAAGAACCCACAACTGAAGGTGGGAAAAAAGGGCTGCCTAAGTATGATCCCCAATCAGAGACAATGATTGACAGCTGCGTCTGATTGGGAACCATACTCGGCCAACAAAGAAATATAGACATAGATTTCCCTCCCTAGTCACACCCTGACCTACCAAATAGAGAATTTAAAGGATCTCTAAGGTCAGTGCGTGACAACAACTGGACTGTTTGTATTCGATCCTATTCCCAGTCACCTTGCTATGGTTAAATGTGATGGTTTTGCGTGAATGCTGCCATCTATCCACGTTTTTTTGATTGGATAGGTTTTAATCGTCAAAGTGGGAACAACATCCCATATATGCTTCCTGATTAACGCAGTCACCGTGTCAGTTTATAATTCAATGTTATTCTCAGAGACAACCTGGAACATGTCCCTGTCCGTGTGGTCAAAACAGTCTTGAAGCATGGATTCCAAATAGTCAGACCAGCGTTGTATAGACCTTAGCACTGATACTTCCTGTTTGAGATTCTGCCTATAGGTTAAGAGGAGAAAAATGGAGTTGTGATCTGATTTACCAGAGGTTGGTGGAGGGTCTTGTAACCACCCTGGAAGGGAGAGTAACAAGGGTTCAGAGTTTTTGAAGGGCGAGTACTGCAGGCGATGTGTTGATATAACGTCGGTAGCGTTTTCCTAGATTTGCTTTATTAAAGTCCCCAGCTATAATAAATGTGGCTTCAGGATATGCAGTTTCACTTGGTCCAGTGTATTTCTTTGAGAGCTGTCGTGGTATCGTCTTGAGGGGGAATATACACGGCTGTGACGATAACCGAAGAAAATTCTCAAGGGAGGTAATGCGGTCGGCATTTGATTGTGATGAATTCTAGGTCGATTGTCAAAAGGACTTGAGTTCCTGTACACTACAATCACACCACAAGTATGTCACGAATATTACCGAAGGTGACTCCCCTTCTTGTTCGGGTGGCGCTCGGCGGTCGTCGTCGCCGGTCTACTAGCTATCGCCGATCCGTTGTTCTGTGTTCGTTTAGTTTTGTCTAATTGGTAGCACCTGTTTCTAGTTTGATTGTTAGGATAGGATTATATATAGTCTGTTTAGCCCGCCTCTGTTTCGTGCGGGCTTGTTCGTCTGTTTTGTTGTTTGAGTGTATTTTGTTGGCATTTGGGTTTCACGCTGTCCGTTTATATTTCTGTTCATTTGTGTTTCCACTTTTGTACATGTTATGTTTCCAGGACATTAAAGCGTGTTGTTTTCCCACATCTTTTGCTCTCTGCGCCTGACTCCACACCTCTTCACTCATTACCGTTACAAAGTAGTTAATCATGAAACATACACCTCTGCCTTTTTTCTTCCCGGAGAGTTCTTTTTTCCTATCCGCACAATGTATTGAAAAACCAGCTGGCGGTATAGTTTTGTGTGTGTGTGTCTGTGTGTGTGTGTATGTTGGAGTGTCAGTGTAGTTTGTGATGGTGTGTGGTTAGAGTCCAGTGAGTGTACATCAAGCCTGTGTCAGAGAGTCAGTGCAAAAAAAATATTTTATTCTTATCTATTCTAATGGGATCAATGCAAATATCCCGGGTAAACATTGGATTAGCTAGCAGTGTTATTACAAGTCTTATTGAAACATTCAGTGAAACTTATAAACAAAAAATCTAAATAACCTATATTTTCCATTCTCAGTAAATTAAAGGGAAATTTAAAAAATGTTCAACTTCATCATCTCCGGCAGTAGAGGAAACGTGAAAGAAAATGTGCTTGTGTATGAAATGAGACCCTCCTTCACTCAGCATGACAATGGTAGCAGCTTGAACGATACCTCACAACATGGTTGAGAAGAATCTCCTCCTCTCATAGCTCAATGTGAAATGTGTCAGGTAAATCCAAACCTGACACTCAAACAATCTTACGCTCAACCTGCTGAGTAACCACAACCTCCTCAACTGTGGAAAATGACATCTCAGATAAGAGAACAAAATACTCACTGACAATCTCTGACTTCAACAGATTGGGGGAACCAACTCCTTTTTCAGACCACAAATAGAACCTATTGGCCCAGTGTCACTGAACCCCAAAAATAATGTCTCCCTTAAATTGACACCCGGATCAATCTCCTCCTCAACCTGCAGAGGGCACACTACATCACATATCTTTGCCCAGAAGGTCACAGTTAGAGACACAAGAATCACCACATTCACTAGCGAGAAACATTTCCTTGGAACCACTGTTTAGTTTGGCAAAGAATGTTTCCCCCAAGTCCCGACACAAATCATCCTCCTCCCTATCTGGTTTGCTATCAGCACTCATCAGACCCTGAGTAACAACACACACTGGGGATACCACAAAACGCTCCTTGAGAGACTCCGCCCATTGACCCACAAATGGGGGCGTTTCAGCCAACAGTGTTTTGTGACTTGTCACTGGGGCTACCCAAACCTGATCACTAGCTCATCACTTTGATCACAGGTGGAAACTGGTTTTCGTAACTTGACTGTCTGACTGACTGGCAACACTAACTTTCTCCCCTTTATGCTCTATGCATTCATCTTCTGTTTAAAAAGTGCCATTGTCTGTTCTAAATTGGCTATTTCCAACAAGTATTCTTCCTCTTGACTACTATCCACCAGAACCGGCGGCAACAACTCACTCCACTTCACCCAATAGCATTGCAACATTTAACTTTTTCAACTCCTCTGCTATTTCATCCTTTTTGCCGCCTGATCTAACTGATCCCTCTTTACGTTGAGAAAACCCCAACTATCTTCTACCTCAGCGCAAAACACTGTTGGCTGAAACGCCCCCATAGTAAAAGTCAGTAAGCCAAACTGAACCAATAAATCAACTGACAAAAGTCAGTTAGCCACGAGCTCACCACTAAGCAACCAATACATGCACTCGCTCCAAGCCCCAGAGATAACCACTCCTTCCGGGCAAAAAACAAACCAGCAAGCCATGTACAAAAGCTACAAACCATAGCAAAAGTTAGTCACTAGCCTACTGCTAACACAAACGATCGCGAGACCTATGAAGCAGCGCACAATTGGTCCAGCATGGTCTGGGTTAGGGGAGGGTTTGGCCTGATGGCATTTCCTTGTCCCATCACGCTCTAGCGACTCCTTGTGGCAGGCCGGGCGCCTGCATCAGACCTGCCTAATTCTCACTCGAAACATAGTTTTTGTGTTTAATAGGCTAAATGACACATTCTGTTGTGTAATTTGTAGTCTATGACATTTCAGATTTACATATAATATCCACTAAGTAGTTTTTAAAATAACTTAAATTTAAACTACAGTATATTTTAGCTAAGGGTTTAGAGTAGCTAAACTTCTTCCAGTGTGAAGTAATTGGAAACTTGGTGAACTATATTTTCTGAGTAGCTGCCCCAACACGGATTGTTATTTGTTCAGATGGTGATGAAACATACATATGTATAGAAAGGAAAAATACAGAAGGCATGGACAAACTAAAGACTCAAAAACAAATGAGAGGCCTCGTGACCACCCCAAAAAAACAGCAGCCTCGTGGCTATGCCAGCTGAGATGCTGATTTGCCTAACTGTATGCGAACAGTGAGGGATTAGATTATCTGGCCACGGTTAACCCCAGTGGGAGCAGTAGCGGTGCGTGTGTAAAATCACTAGGGAAGCCAAGCCACTCAAAAACAGCAATGTCACAACATATGTGTTGTGATAATTGTTTGCTCTATAAATCCTGCTAGTTCATATTCCTTGCGACCGTGATATGTAGGCCTAAAGGCCTTGACAATAAGAAGACACAGTGGCAGAATAAATTCAACCTTTATTTCATCACAAAACGGTAGAGTAACTTAACCTCTGTCCAGTGAAGTTCACAAAGCATAATGCATGTAACAAACAGCTACATGACCTACAGCATGGTCAAGTTAATGTTTCCAACATTTTCCAACTACTAAAAAGCTATTGATTTAGAACCACTGAGAATGATTCCAGCATCAGTTCAACTTCAACATCTCAACATCATCAAGTCACCTATGCTTAGTCTAATACAGTGACAACTAAAAGATACCAAAAACAATTTAGTTCAATCAATGTAAGCTAAATATGATGTGGCTGTCGATGGTTCTTGTCACACCCTGATCTGTTTCACCTGTCTTTGTGCTTGTCTCCACCCCCCTCCAGGTGTCGCCCATCTTCCCATTATCCCCAGTGTATTTATACCTGTGTTTTCTGTTTGTCTGTTGCCAGTTCGTCTTGTCTTGTCAAGCCTACTAGCGTTTTTCCCCTACTGAGCCTGGCTGCCGTTCTGTACCTTGTGACACTGACCTGGATTACTGACCTCTGCCTGCCCTGACCCCGAGCCTGCCTGCCGTTCTGTACCTTTCAGACTCTGCTCTAGATTACTGACCTCTGCCTGCCCTGACCCCGAGCCTGCCTGCCGTTCTGTACCTTTCAGACTCTGCTCTAGATTACTGACCTCTGCCTGCCCTGACCCCGAGCCTGCCTGCCGTTCTGTACCTTTCAGACTCTGCTCTGGATTACTGACCTCTGCCTGCCCTGACCCCAAGCCTGCCTGGCGTTCTGTACCTTTCAGACTCTGCTCTGGATTACTGACCTCTGCCTGCCCTGACCCCAAGCCTGCCTGGCGTTCTGTACCTTTCAGACTCTGCTCTGGATTACTGACCTCTGCCTGCCCTGACCCCGAGCCTGCCTGGCGTTCTGTACCTTTCAGACTCTGCTCTGGATTACTGACCTCTGCCTGCCCTGACCCCGAGCCTGCCTGCCGTTCTGTACCTTTCAGACTCTGCTCTGGATTACTGACCTCTGCCTGCCCTGACCCCGAGCCTGCCTGCCGTTCTGTACCTTTCAGACTCTGCTCTGGATTACTGACCTGCTGCCTGCCCTCTGCTCTGGACCCCCTGAGCCTGCCTGGCGTTCTGTACCTTTCAGACTCTGCTCTGGATTACTGACCTCTGCCTGCCCTGACCCTGAGCCTGCCTGCCGTTCTGTACCTTTCAGACTCTGCTCTGGATTACTGACCTCTGCCTGCCCTGACCCCGAGCCTGCCTGCCGTTCTGTACCTTTCAGACTCTGCTCTGGATTACTGACCTCTGCCTGCCCTGACCCCGAGCCTGCCTGGCGTTCTGTACCTTTCAGACTCTGCTCTGGATTACTGACCTCTGCCTGCCCTGACCCTGAGCCTGCCTGGCGTTCTGTACCTTTCAGACTCTGCTCTGGATTACTGACCTCTGCCTGCCCTGACCCCGAGCCTGCCTGCCATTCTGTTTCAGACTCTTGGATTACAGACTCTGCTCTGGATTACTGACCTCTGCCTGCCCTGACCCCGAGCCTGCCTGCCGTTCTGTACCTTTCAGACTCTGCTCTGGATTACTGACCTCTGCCTGCCCTGACCCTGCCTGAGCCTGCCTGCCATTCTGTACCTTTCAGACTCTGCTCTGGATTACTGACCTCTGCCTGCCCTGACCCCGAGCCTGCCTGCCGTTCTGTACCTTTCAGACTCTGCTCTGGATTACTGACCTCTGCCTGCCCTGACCCCGAGCCTGCCTGCCGTTCTGTACCTTTCAGACTCTGCTCTGGATTACTGACCTCTGCCTGCCCTGACCCCGAGCCTGCCTGCCGTTCTGTACCTTTCAGACTCTGCTCTGGATTACTGACCTCTGCCTGCCCTGACCCCCTGCCTGCCGTTCTGTAGCCTGCCTGCCGCCTTCTGCCTGCCGTTCTGTACCTTTCAGACTCTGCTCTGGATTACTGACCTCTGCCTGCCCTGACCCCGAGCCTGCCTGCCATTCTGTTTCCATCCTCTCAGGCTAGGGGCACAATGTAAGAATTTATGGTTGGATCAGAATCACCGTTATAATCATTGGCCAGTACTGAGAATTAAGTAAAACCACAAGTCTAAATCTAAGTTCCTATCTCCTTCAATGGATAATTTAGCAAACTACCAATTTTAGCTGGCTAGCCACTGGTGGACAACAACACAAGATGCTACAATTAGAGTTGTTTCTGTCTACGACATGTTGCTCTTATCTCGATGTGATGTGATTGGAGTGAAGCCAAATCCAAACTTTCTTTCGGTGCGCCAGGACCATTCACAGCTGAGCACGCTCGGTTTAGCACAACGCTGATTGGCTGATTATTATTATGATTATTTTTTTATCAAGGGAGGCCAAATGCTCACTGGCATCTCTTGCATTCAATGCTATGGGCGGCAACAATGTCATACTATTTTTGACCAGACAGCATCAGATAGATGGCCTACACATACAGAGACAGGGAGGCACTATTTCACTCGCTCAGGTGCTTTCTCCTGTAAGATACATTCAGCCTCTTGCAAATTGAAGGAAAGTTATGAAACACAGAGACACGAAAGATTAATAATTTAATATATACATTTTTTGGTAGCACTTTATCACCTTGTCATAATATGTCATAACAGCTGACATAACTTGTCATAACCTGTCATAATATGGTTATAAAACTGTCATGACCCATATATTTACACATGGATTACAGGCAACAACCAAATTCAATTCTGGGAAAAAAGTCAAACTTGAATGGAAAATTACTGAGGATAATAGCGGATGATATTGCCACTCCTATTTGCCACATCTTCAATTTAAGTCTACTAGAAAGAATGTGCCCTCAGGCTTGGAGGGAAGCAAAAGTTGTGTTTGACCAGAAAAAATTGTGTTTGACCAGATACAATGCTATTTTACAGTAAACAAATTGACAACAAACTCTTAGCATGCTTACAGAGAAGGACATTCAACAGGCACAGCACTTACACAAATGACTGATTGGCTGAGAGAAATTGATGATAAAAGATTGTGGGGGCTGTTTTGTTAGACTTCATTGTGGCCTTTGACATTATCGATCATAGTATGCTGCTGGCAAAACTTATGTGATGGCTTTACACCCCCTGCTATGTTGTGGATAAAGAGTTACCTGTCTAACATAACACAGAGGGTGTTCTTTAATGGAAGCCTCTCCAACATAATCCAGGTAGAATCAGGAATTACCCAAGTCAGCTGTCTAGGCCCATTACTTTTTTCAATCTTTACTAATGAATTGCCACTGGTTTTGATGAAAGCCAGAGTGTCTATGTATGCGGATGACTCAACACTATACATGTCAGTTACTAAAGCAACTGAAATGACTGCAACACTTAACCAAGAGTTTCAGAGTGGGTGGCAAGGAATAAGTTAGTCTTAAATATTTCAAAAACTAAAATAATTATATTTGGGACAAATCATTGAATAAACCCTAAACCTCAACTAAATATTGTAATAAATAATGTGGAAATTAAGCAAGTTGAGGTGATTAAACTGCTTGGAGTTACCTTGTCATGGTCAAACATATTGATACAACAGTAGCTTAGATAGGGAGAAGTATGCCCATGATAAGGTGCTACTCTACTTTCCAGACAGCACTGTCGACAAGGCAGGTCCTATAGGCCCTAGTTTTGTTGCACCTGGACTACTGTTCAGTCGTGTGGTCAAGTGCCACAAAAAAGGACTTAGGGAAATTGCAATTTGTTCAGAAAAGGGCAGCACGGGTGGCCCTTGGATGTACACAGAGAGCTCATATTAATAATATCCACGTCAATCTCTCCTGGCTCAAAGTGGAGGAGAGATTGACTTCATCACTGCTTGTATTTATGAGAGGTATTGACATGTTGAATGCACCGAGCTGCCTGTTCGAACTACTGGCGCACAGCTCGGACACACCATGCATACACCACAACATGCCACAAGAGTTCTCTTCACATTCCCCAAGTCCAGAACAGATTATGGAAGGCGCACAGTACTAAAATAGAGCCATGACTACATAGTTACTCATGCAAGCAATAAAATGAGATTTTAAAAAACAGATTAAAAAAACACCTTATGGAACAGCGGGGACTGTAAAGCAACACAAATGTACACACACACACACACACACACACACACACACACACACACACACACACACACACACACACACACACACACACACACACACACACACACACACACACACACACACACACACACACACACACACACACACACACACACACACACACACACACACACACACACACACACACACACACACACACACACACACACACACACACACACACACCTGGACCCAAGGAAGAGTAGCTGCTGGATCCATAATAAATACAAAATACAAATACAAATGTTACAGGCAAAATCCGCATCGAACTAAGGCTAGAGTTGCAACTTTCAAGGAGCAGGACAATAATCCGGATGCTTATAGGAAATCCCGCTATGCCCTCAGACGCACCATCAAGCAAGCAAAGTGTCAATACAGGATTGAGATTGAATCCTACGACAACGACTCTGACACTCGTCGGATGTAGCAGGGCTTGAAAACTATTACAGACTACAAAGGGAAACCCAGATGTGAGCTGCCCAGTGACGTGAGCCTACCAGACAAGCTAAATAATTACCGCCCCGTAGCACTCACGTTGGTAGCCATGACATGCTTTGAAAAGCTGGTCATAGCTCAAATCAACAGCATCCTCCCGGATACCCTAGACCAGGGGTGTCAAAGTCAAATGGACGGAGGGCCAAATAAAAAATTTAGCTACAAGCCGAGGGCCGGACTGTTCGAATGTTCATTGAAAAATTTTTAAATGACGCATATAGTCTAGTGAACCTAATTGAACCTACTGAAAACCTAACAAATATATTCCAATATGATCAGATAAATAAAGCAATATTTTCTTATGGCTCTGTCAGTAATCTTTAATTTTCAACAGACACAAAAGACAAATTTCCTTTATATAAAAATCCCCATAACATGAACATTAAATGAAAGAAACCGGTATTCAAGGCACCATCAGTAGCCTATATTTTCTATTTTAGCAAAAGTGGGCTAAATTTACTTCAAAGAAAAAAACAATAATAGCAATTTTCTATCATCCACTCAACTGAAATATTTTTAAAATATAATTGGATTGAAATACAATAAAATAAAGTGCAAAAATCTATTAATCAAAAACAACACTTTGTTTAAGGAGAAGTAACATGCAGTGAAAACAAATATTAAACTTTAACTTTTAAACTTGAACTGAGTAAAAACTCTAAATATGTGATTGCACAGTAATGTTCACTTGTTTGAGGTTGAGGGTGATACTTGGTGGTGTCCCATCTTTTCCACAAGTTCATCAATGTTCGGGGTAAGGCTCTGAGCTGAGGAAATCCTCAGAATTGAGTGGTGTTCAGCAGTAAGTCGACTTCTGTGTGATGTTTTGTTCAAGTTCATCAAAGAAAACAGTTGTTCACACAGGTATGTGCTGCCAAACATAGACAACGTTTGAGCAGCCTGGATGCGCAGCTGGGGCATTGTGTCGGGAGGAAACGGGCGAACTCCGCAGCACCCACTGCCGCATATTTTGCCCTCAGTGCATCATTGCATTGGAGGTCAATCAACTCCATTTGGAGGTTTGGTGGTGAGCTTTCCACGTCAACAGCAAATGGGTTACAGAGCAGTTCCAACCTGCTTTTTTGTGCTTCAAAGTCAGCAAATCGGCGTCGAAAGTCAGCGGCAAGCATACCTATTTTATCAGCCAACTGTGCGCTCGGGAACGCACTGGTAGAGAGCTTCTCTTTCATGGTCTGGCAGCTGGGAAAGTGGCTCAAATTTTCTTTCCGCATCTGCGTCTCCCACAGAGTCAGTTTGGTTTTAAATGCCTTCACTGTACTGTACATATCAGAGATGACACGATCCCGACCCTGCAGCTGCAAGTTCATTGCATTCAGATGACTCGTAATGTCACACAGAAAAGCCATTTCACACAGAAACATTTCGTCTCGGAGTTGTGTTGTGTCTTTCCCTTTGCTGTCCAAGAACAGACAAATCTCCTCACGAAGCTCGAAACATCTTTGAAGCACCTTTCCCTGGCTTAGCCATCGCACCTCTGTGTGATAAGGCAAATCACCATGCTCCGTTTCTAACTCCGTCAGAAATGCCTTGAACTGGCGGTGATTCAAACCTTTGGCTCTGATAAAGTTAACTGTGCGCGTGATGATGCTCATTACATGCTCCATTTTCAAGGCTTTACCGCACAACGCTTCCTGGTGTATGATACAATGATAAGCTGTCAGCTCACCTGTCGCGTTTTCCTCTTGCATCTTTTCCCGTATCTTCGCCACCAGTCCGCTCCTGTGTCCACACATCGCAGGTGCTCCGTCGGTTGTCAAACCCACGAGTTTTTCCCAAGGCAGCTCCATCTCATTTACACATCTTGACACCTCTTCATACAAATCATGCCCCGTAGTTGTGCCATGCATAGGACGTAAAGCCAAAAACTCCTCTGTCACGCTTAGGCTGGAGTCCACTCCGCGGATGAAAATTGACAACTGGGCAATGTCAGAAATGTCGGTGCTCTCATCCACAGCCAAGGAATATGCAATGAAATCTTTTCCCTTTTTCACAAGCTGCTCTTTTAGATTGATGGACAACTGGTCTACTCTCTCGGCAATGGTGTTTCTGCTCAGACTCACATTTAAAAAGAGTTGCCTTTTTTCTGGGCAAACTTCGTCACAAACTTTAATCATGCAGTTTTTGATGAAATCCCCCTCCGTAAATGGCCGGGCTGATTTAGCGATCTCTTCTGCCAAAATAAAACTGGCCTTGACAGCAGCCTGGCCTTGTGATTTGGCTTTTTTGAACAGAGCCTGTCGAGATTTGAGGCCTCGTTTTAATTCCTCTGCCTTTTGTAGCCTTTGTTCCATGTCCATATTCTTGTTTTTGTCCGCGTGTTTCGTTTCATAATGTCGTCTCAGATTATACTCTTTCAGTACCGCCACACTTTCTCCACACAGAAGACACACAGGTTTTCCAGCTACCTCCGTGAACAAATACTCCGACTCCCACCTTGTTTGAAACCCCCGGTTCTCAGTGTCCACCTTCCGTTTTGCCATTTTTGATGGGTATCTGAAAGTTAATTTTACTGTGATGCTGACAACTGCTGTGCCAATAAATATTGAAATGAAGCAGCCTACTGCTCGGTGCGTCACCGTTGCATTGTGGGAAATGTAGTATTGGTGCGTGTAAAAGATCTGCGGGCTGCCGGCTTGCTGCGGTCTGCGGGCCGGTTCTAATAATAAATCAAGATCATCCCAGGGGCCGTAAAAAACCTTCTCGCGGGCCGGATGTGGCCCGCGGGCCTTGACTCTGACATATGTGCCCTAGACCCACTCCAATTCGCATACCACCCCAACAGATCCACAGACGATGCAATCTCAATTGCATTCCACACGGCCCTTTCCCACCTGGACAAAAGGAACATCTATGTGAGAATGCTATTCATTGACTACAGCTCAGCGTTCAAGACCATAGGGACTAAACACCTCTCTCAGTAACTGGATCTTGGACTTCCTGACGGGCCGACTCCATGTGGTAAGGGTAGGCAACAACACATCTGCCATGCTGATCCTCAACACTGGGGCCCTTGAGGGATGTGTACTTAGTCCCCTCCTGTACTCCTTGTTCACCCACGACTGCGTGGCCAAACACAATTCCAACACCATCATTAAGTTTGCTGACGACACAACAATGGTAGGCCTGATCACCGACAATGACGAGACAGCCTATAGGGAGAAGATCAGAGACCTGGCAGTGTGGTGCCAGGACAACAACCTCTCCTTCAATGTGAGCAAGACAAAGGAGCTGATCGTGGACTACAGAAAAAGGCGGGCCGAACAGGTCTCCATTAACATTGTAGTGGAGCGGGTCGAGAGTTTCAGGTTCCTTGGTATCCACATCACCAACAAACTATCCTGGTCCAAACACACCAAGACAAGACAGTCGTAAAGAGGGCACGACAACACCTTTTCCCCTTCAGGAGACAGAAAATATTTGGCATGGGTACTCAGATCCTCAAAAAGTTATACAGCTGCACCATCGAGCATATCCTGACGGGTTGAATCACCACCTCGTATGGCAACTGCTCGGAATCTGACTGTAAGGCACTACAGACGGTAGTGCGTACGGCCCAGAACATCACTGGGGCCAAGCTTCCTGCCATCCAGGAACTATATACTAGGCGTTGTCAGAGGAAAGTCCAGAAAATTGTCAGAGACTCTAGTCACCCAAGTCATAGACTGTTTTCTTTGCTACCTACTCGCTGTTTATCCATAGTCACTTCACCCCTACCTACATTTACAAATGACCTTGACTAACCTGTGTCTCCACACATTGACTCAGTACCGGTACCCCCTATATATAGCCTCGTTATTGTTATTTTATTGTGTTACTTTTAATTATTTTTTACTTCAGTTTATTTGGTAAATATTTTCTTAACTCTTTCTTGAACTGCACTGTTGGTTAAGAGCTTGTCAGTAACCATTTTATGGTAAGGTCTACACTTCTTGTATTCGGGGCATGTGACAAATAAAGTTGGAGTTGATTTGATGTTGTGACACATATTGCATTATTTTATGGCCGGTTATGACACCTACATAAGACTGTCAAAACACACATTTATTCAAAGTAGTTTTTTCCATGCCAAGAAGTTTCCTTTTGTTTAAAAGTTTGTTTCTTAAATCCTTTGTCGTTGTTGTAACTAATTCTTTACAGCCATGTTTTTTTCATCATATTTTAAATAACTTGTAGAAAATACACTTTATCACACCGTCTCGTGAATCGTTATGACCATCCTGTGTCACTTTACTTGGACTAAGAAATTACACTTTATTACACTGTCAAGAAGCATTATGACCATCATAATCATAAAAGCTAGATAGGGCTATTACGTACAAGCCCTTATATCAGTCATCAGTCAAAAAGAGGGTGTCTTGTCCTGCTTATGAAATCTTCTCCTGCATTCGTCAAAGCCATCAGCAACAGAGCATTGGGGTGGGTGCATGTCTGACATCAGTCTACGCAATTAAAATGCTAATTTAATATGGTCAATCTTTTAAAAAATGTATAGAAAAAACGTACTGTTGTCACGTAGGCTGGTGGTTTAATGGAATGTTTTGCCTTATGAGGTAGTTTTGTGTGTTTTGACACTCTTATGTAGGTGTTATAACCAGCCATAAAATAATGCAATGTATGTCACAACAGGTCTAAATATATGTGTCATGACAGTGTTATGGCCAAATTATAACATGTTATGAGACGTTATGTCAGCTGTAATTACATATTATGACATGGTTATGACCTTGTCATAATGTGTTATGAAGCTGAGTGTCAAGTAAAGTGTTACCCTTTATTCCCTTTGAATGCTATGAATACACGCCACTGGGTGGGAGGAGTTTTCACTGGGTGATTGCATTCATTTTGGAACCGGGCTGCCTCCCATGCCTGAGCAAGGTGCCCCATTCAAAGCCTGCACCAAAGTTGTCCCAAAACAAAAATGACGTAGACTAGGTTAGTTTAAGAACGTGGAGTAATGAGTTGGATTCTGTGTTTTCACATGCAAAAGTGATTGCTTTTGATAAAAAAAACACTATATCTGCCTACCCAAAGAAAACTAGTTAGAAAATTCAAACATACAGTTTATGGAAAAGAGATGTATGTTTTCTGGACAATGCACCATGCTGTTTTCTTGGTAACATGACCAAGTGGAGCAGATTACTTTTCACTTTGAGAAGGGCACTCCTCCCTCGCCACTTTTGCCAGTTCATGTCACGGGCCATAGACCTGTGCACCGCGGCTTAGGTTAATAGAACTCCCTCACTAAACTACACCCCCCATATCATAACCGTTAGCGTTTGGCAACCAGGCATACTAAACCATGGAATTACTGTTCCACCTTGTCACTAGACTGCATACAGGGTAAGGAAACCAATATGTAATTTTATAATTTGGATGAACTATCCCTTTATAGGTTGTGATGGATTGTATTGAACCACATTTTTTGGACCTATTGATGTGCCATTTTAAGAAGTGTTTAGATGCATTTTATAAACAAGTCCTCTTCCTGGACTGCTAGTGCTACTAGCTAACCTTTTCTTTATAACTATGCACACAACACCTGCACCCCATCAACTTTGAAAAGGGTCATACTCAAGAATAAGTTTGCATTCATTGCATTGGGCAATAATTCACTTGGACCAGTGGAAGCTTCTGAGGGGAGGACGGCTCATAATAATGGATGGAAAGGAGTGAACAAAAGGGCATCAAACACATGGAACCCATGTGTTTGATGTATTTGATACATTTACGCTCATTCCGCTCCATCCATTACCATGAGCCTGTCCTCCCCAATTAAGGTGTCACCAACCCCCTGTGACTCTGACATAATTCATTCTGCCGTAGACTTCCATAGACTAGGCCTACAGACCCTAATCTGGCCTTTGGTGAAGTCACTTGAAGTTCTGTAGGCCTACCGTGCTCTCAAGATCCAGACCATGGTTAAAAAGACATACCTGAGACCCAGCTCATCATAATTCACACCCAAGCACAGTGCAAGACTTTCCGTTTGTGCATGTGTTAACAGGTTTTGTTTCAATATTTCCATTCTAGGCCATTTCAATACAACACGGACATGTCTGATAAGGCAGAACGCGGTTATGTAGCGCTAACCAAGACATACACTGTTTATAAAACATATACAGTTATAAAACATATACAGTTATAAAACACATGAATATGAATCCAATTCAACGTTTCCATTGTCAGACTGATGGATGTTGGTTTTCCTAGTACTCTAGTGTACAAATAATAATGGGAGCACTTTCAGAAGAAGGCCATTGGGTGGTGGTGCTGTCGCTACAAAACATCCTTATTTCTTTCTGTACATGCCCTCCCTGTCTTGCCTCCCAGGTGTTGGAGTGAGTAGAGAAATGAACCTCACATTTACCCTTGATATTGCCAGCACTGTTGCTTACAATACAATGTCACATAGCCCTTTTCATGTGGGCAGATCTGCAGTGCCAATCGGGGGCATTTGAGGGCTGTCTTCCAGACACTTGGCTTTTCATTACGCCTGTCTTCTCACGGTCTCAGGGTGAGACCAGGGTAGCTCAGCTGTTGCCATTATGGGGGTGGAGTACAGAGGCCCAGCCAGCCAACCCGGCCCAGAATTGCCCCTCTCTTTTTGTCATGGCAAGACCTTGTCCACTTACTAACTTACTACAAAACAGTGTCCTCTGTGTGCCTGTGAGACAGGTGTGTGTGCACTGACAATAGAGGCCAATGTGAGCAAGCAAAAAGATGTCATGGTGTCAATGGAAAAAGCAATGAGAACAAAATGTCTCCACGACAGGGTTGGTTGCGAGAATAGATCTATGAGTTCATTTTCCATTACTTGCTACTCTATTCATAACCCCATTTTCAAGTGTGAGTTGGTTCCATTTCAAAAGAGTGTAAATTGTGAATGTGTTATTAATAGTGGCTTGCTTGCATTTTTCCTATTTTGTTGCCTTGACCTGGAATTATAATGGATTTTTTGGGGGGGTTGTGTCATTTGATTTACACAACATGCCTACCACTTTGAAGATGCAAAATATTTTTTGTTTGTTGTCAAACAACAAGAAATAAGACAAAAAAAAACAGAAAACTTGATCGTGCATAACCATTCACCCCCCAAAGTCAATACTTTGTCGAGCCACCTTTTGTAGCAATTACAGCTGCAAGTCTCTTGGGATATGTCTCTATAAGCTTGGCACATCTAGCCACTGGGATTTTTGTCCATTCTTCAAGGCAAAACTGCTCCAGCTCTTTCAAGTTGGATGGGTTCTGCTGGTGTACAGCAATCTTTAAGACATACTACAGATTCTCAATTGGATTGAGGTCTGGGATTTGACTAGGCCATTCCAAGACATTTTACATTTTTCCCCTTAAACCACTCAAGTGTTGATTTAGCAGTATGCTTAGGGTCATTGTCCTGCTGGAAGGTGCACCTCTATCCCAGTATCCCAGTCTCAAATCTCTGGAAGACTGAAACAGGTTTCCCTCAAGAATTTGCCTGTATTTAGCACCATTCATCATTCCTTCAATTCTGACCAGTTTCCCAGTCCCTGCCAATGAAAAACATCCCCACAGCATGATGCTGCTAACACCATGCTTCACTGTGGGGATGGTGTTCTCGGGATGATGAGAGGTGTTGTCACGCCCTGACCGGAGAGATCCTTTTATCCTCTATGTTTGTTTGGTCAGGGTATGACTCGGGTGGGAAAGTCTATGCTTTCTGGTTCTTTGTTTTTGGCCGGGTATGATTCTCAATCAGGGACAGCTGTCTATCGTTGTCTCTGATTGGAAATCATACTTAGGCAGCCTTTTTTCCTTTTCTCATTTGTGTGTTGTTGTCTTCATTTAATGCATGCATAGCCTTACGGAGCTTCACATTCATTTTTGTTGTTTATTGTTTTTGTTGGCGACATTTCAAAATAAAGAAAAATTTACACTCACCACGCTGCACTGTTTATTACTTCCGGCGCCGACAGAGATGGCCGCCTCGCTTCGCGTTCCTAGGAAACTATGCAGTTTTTTTTTTTTTTTTACGTGTTATTTCTTACATTGGTACCCCAGGTCATCTTAGATTTCATTACATACAGTCGAGAAGAACTACTGAACATAAGAGCAGCATCAACTCACCATCAGTACGACCCTGTGTTCTGCCTTTCACCCAGGACAATGGAATGGACCCCAGCCGGCGACCCCAAAAACGACTTCGAAAAAGGGGAAAACGAAGCGGTCTTCTGGTCAAACTCCGGAGACGGGCACATCGTGCACCACTCCCTAGCATTCTCCTCGCCAATGTCCAGTCTCTTGACAACAAGGTTGATGAAATTCGAGCAAGGGTAGCATTCCAGAGAGACATCAGACTAACGTTCTTTGCTTCACGGAAACATGGCTCACTGGAGAGACGCTATCGGAGACGGTGCAGCCAGCTGGTTTCTCCACGCATCGCGCCGACAGAAACAAACATCTTTATGGTAGGAAGAGGGGCGGGGGCGTATGCTTTATGGTTAACGTGACGTGGTGTGGCCAAAACAACGTACAGGAACTCAAGTCCTTCTGTTCACCTGATTTAGAATTCCTCACAATCAAATGTAGACCGCATTATCTACCAAGGGAATTCTCTTCGATTATAATCACAGCTGTATATATTCCCCCCCAAGCAGACACATCGATGGCTCTGAACAAACTTTATTTGACTCTTTGCAAACTGGAATCCATATATCCGGAGGCTGCATTCATTGTAGCTGGGGATTTTAACAAGGCTAATCTGAAAACAAGACTCCCTAAATTTTATCAGCATATCGATTGCGCAACCAGGGCAAGAAAAACCTTGGATTATTGCTATTCCAACTTCCGCGACGCATATAAGACCCTGCCCCGCCCTCCTTTCAGAAAAGCTGACCACGACTCCATTTTGTTGATCCCTGCCTACAGACAGAAACTAAAACAAGAAGCTCCCGCGCTGAGGTCTGTTCAACGCTGGTCCGACCAATCTGATTCCACACTCCAAGACTGCTTCCATCACGTGGACTGGGATATGTTCCGTATTGCGTCAGACGACAACATTGACGAATACGCTGATTCGGTGTGCGAGTTCATTAGAACGTGCATTGAATATGTCGTTCCCATAGCAACGATTAAAACATTCTCAAACCAGAAACCGTGGATTGATGGCAGCATTCGCATGAAACTGAAAGCGTGAACCACTGCTTTTAATCAGGGCAAGGTGACTGGAAACATGACCGAATACAAACAGTGTAACTATTCCCTCCGCAAGGCAATCAAACAAGCTAAGCGTCAGTATAGAGACAAAGTAGAATCTCAAATCAACGGCTCAGACACAAGAGGTATGTGGCAGGGTCTACAGTCAATCACGGATTACAAAAAGAGAACCAGCACCGTCACGGACCAGGATGTCTTGCTGCCAGGCAGACTAAATAACTTTTTGCCCGCTTTGAGGACAATAGAGTGCCACTGACACTGCCCACAACTAAAACATGTGGACTCTCCTTCACTGCAGCCGACGTGAGGAAAACATTTAAACGTGTCAAACCTCGCAAGGCTGCAGGCCCAGACGGCATCCCAGCCGCGCCCTCAGAGCATGCGCAGACCAGCTGGCTGGTGTTTTTACGGACATATTCAATCAATCCCTATCCCAGTCTGTTGTTCCCACATGCTTCAAGAGGGCCACCATTGTTCCTGTTCCCAAGAAAGCTAAGGTAACTGAGCTAAACGACTACCGCCCCGTAGCACTCACTTCCGTCATCATGAAGTGCTTTGAGAGACTAGTCAAGGACCATATCACCTCCACCCTACCTCACACCCTAGACCCACTCCAATTTGCTTACCGCCCAAATAGGTCCACAGACGATGCAATCTCAACCACACTGCACACTGCCCTAACCCATCTGGACAAGAGGAATACCTATGTGAGAATGCTGTTCATCAACTACAGCTTGGCATTTAACACCATAGTGCCCTCCAAGCTCGTCATCAAGCTTGAGACCCTGTGTCTCGACCCCGCCCTGTGCAACTGGGTACTGGACTTCCTGACGGGCCGCCCCCAGGTGGTGAGGGTAGGCAACAACATCTACACCCCGCTGATCCTCAACACTGGGGCCCCACAAGGGTGCGTTCTGAGCCCTCTCCTGTACTCCCTGTTCACCCACGACTGCGTGGCCACGCACGCCTCTAACTCAATCATCAAGTTTGCAGACGACACAACAGTGGTAGGCTTGATTACCAACAACGACGAGACGGCCTACAGGGAGGAGGTGAGGGCCCTCGGAGTGTGGTGTCAGGAAAATAACCTCACACTCAACGTCAACAAAACTAAGGAGATGATTGTGGACTTCAGGAAACAGCAGAGGAAACACCCCCCTATCCACATCGATGGAACAGTAGTGGAGAGGGTAGTAAGTTTTAAGTTCCTCGGCATACACATCACAGACAAACTGAATTGGTCCACCCACACAGACAGCATCGTGAAGAAGGAGCAGCAGCGCCTCTTCAACCTCAGGAGGCTGAAGAAATTTGGCTTATCACCAAAAGCACTCACAAACTTCTATAGATGCACAATCGAGAGCATCCTGTCGGGCTGTATCACCGCCTGGTACGGCAACTGCTCCGCCCACAACCGTAAGGCTCTCCAGAGGGTAGTGAGGTCTGCACAACACATCACCGGGGGCAAACTACCTGCCTTCCAGGACACCTACACCACCCGATGTCACAGGAAGGCCATAAAGATCATCAAGGACAGCAACCACCCGAGCCACTGCCTGTTCACCCCACTATCATCCAGAAGGCGAGGTCAGTACAGGTGCATCAAAGCTGGGACCGAGAGACTGAAAAACAGCTTCTATCTCAAGGCCATCAGACTGTTAAACAGCCACCGCCAACATTGAGTGGCTGCTGCCAACACACTGACTCAACTCCAGCCACTTTAATAATGGGAATTGATGGGAAATGATGTAAAATATATCACTAGCCACTTTAAACAATGCTACCTAATATAATGTTCCCTACATTATTCATCTCATATGTATACGTATATACTGTACTCTATATCATCTACTGCATCCTTATGTAATACATGTATCACTAGCCACTTTAGCTATGCCACTTTGTTTACATACTCATCTCATATGTATATACTGCACTCAATACCATCTACTGTATCTTGCCTATGCCGCTCTGTACCATCACTCATTCATATATCTTTATGTACATATTCTTTATCCCCTTACACTTGTGTCTATAAGGTAGTAGTTTTGGAATTGTTAGCTAGATTACTTGTTGGTTATTACTGCATTGTCGGAACTAGAAGCACAAGCATTTCGCTACACTCGCACTAACATCTGCTAACCATGTGTATGTGACAAATAAAATTGGATTAGATTTGATTTGATTTGGTCCGGTCATTTTCAAGACGACGTTCGTGACAGGTGTTGGGTTTGCGCCAGACATAGCGTTTTCCTTGATGGACAAAAAGCTACATTTGAGTCTCATCTGACCAGAGAACCTTCTTCCATATGTTTGGGGAGTCTCCCACATGCCTTTTGGCGTTTGCTTATTTTTTTCTTTTAAGCAATGGCTTTTTTTCTGACCACTCTTCCATAAAGCCCAGCTCTGTGGAGTGTACGGCTTATAGTGGTCCTATGGACAGATACTCCGATCTCCGTTGTGGAGCTTTGCAGCTCTTTCAGGGCTATCTTTGGTCTCTTTGTTGCCTCTCTGATTAATGCCCTCCTTGCCTGGTCCATGAGTTTTGGTGGGCGGCCCTCTCTAGGCAGGTTTGTTGTGGTGCCATATTCTTTCCATTTTTTAATAACGGATTTAATGGTGTTCCGTGGGATGTTCAAAGCTTCTGATATTTTTTTATAACCCAACCCTGATCTGTACTTCTCCACAACTTTGTTCCTGACCTGTTTGGAGAGCTCCTTGGTCTTCATAGTGTCGCTTGCTTGGTTGTGCCCCTTGCTTCGTGATGTTGCAAAATCTGGGGCCTTTCAGAACAGGTTTGTATATACTGAGATCATTTGACACTTAGATTGCACACAGGTGGACTTTATTTAACTAATTATGTGACTTCTTAAGGTAATTGGTTGCACAAGATCTTATTTAGGGATCTTCCTAGCAAAGGAGGTGAATACATATGCACACACCACTTTTCAGTTTTTAATTTTTCGATTTTTTTAAAACAATATTTTTATTTTATTTCACTTCACCAATTTAGACTATTTTGTGCATGTCCATTACATGAAATCCAAATAAAAATCAACTGTCAGTCGATGACACCATCGATGACGTGGCACGCAACCATTGGTTGATGCATGCAACATCTGAGTAGGGTAGCGCAACCAATTCCTGTGGAATGGGGACTGCAGATGTAAATACGCTATGCAAGTAACGCGGCAAGTAGCCTTGTCATTTTTGCATCTTCTGTACCTTTTTTTAATGGTCTTCAATGGGCAAAAACGTAGTGCATTGTTCTTCAGCGGAAAACGTAATGAAAGGCATCTGGTAGAAGTAAATTCATCCACAAACATAATGTTTTATATATCATATATGACCGCGTCTTCATGAATTTCATATAATCAAGCCCATTCAAAAGACCAAGGACATGAACACGGAAGTATGTCGTAGGAAAGAGTCATTTGCACATGAACTAAATCTGGTGCAATGCAGCACTTCTCAATTCTGAGACGTATGTTTTTGTTGTACATTGCCCCTGTCCAAATAAACGTATTAGATCAAATAAAATACATTCAGGCTGAAGGTTTCCAAGGAACGGGATAGGAATATTCTCTAGATCTGCTAAAGACAATTCAGTTCACACTATTGTGATTGTAGTTTGTTGTGCATTCCACGTAGGCCTATATTTATGTGACAGGAATTCCAAAAATGTGGCCCCCAACAATATTTCAAATTCACTTCCTCAGATTCACGGTCATATATCCAGGGTCAACCATGTCTGCCTCTGCCCCAATAGAGAGGGCAGCGCCTGGGACTCAGGGAGGGAGCAGCAGGGGAGAAAGTGGGTCTGTGGTTGGTGGAGGACCACACAGCGAAGCCTCCTCATAATGCTTTCTCACTACGGGAACCTTAATTTGTGGTTTTGCCCTGCCAAATGCCTGGGGATGAAAGCCTTTCAGCATATTTTGGTTTCGCAGGCAACCACCGTAGTCTTCACTTGTAAAGGAGTGCTGTGTTTTGTCTGCAATATGTTTTTCTTCCAAATGGTTGTGGTTTGACTGTTGTAATTATGCAGGACTGAGCCAAATCAATCTAATATTTGTCTAACTTGGCCTTACATTTTCTTTTGTTCCTTTCCTCATACAGTGGGGCAAAAAAGTATTTAGTCAGCCACCAATTGTGCAAGTTCTCTCACTTAAAAAGATGAGAGGCCTGTAATTTTCATCATAGGTACACTTCAACTATGACAGACAAAATTAGGAAAAAATCCAGAAAATCACATTGTAGGGTTTTTAATGAATTTATTTGCAAATTATGTCCACTCTGACATTTTTTATACAATTAAGCCTATATATGTATTCCCATTCAAATGGGGTACTAATATGTTCAAAAAGGTATCTCTTTCTTTAGTGACCAACTAATAATAATATCTATTTGCCTTATATATTGAATTTGGTCTGCATGATTTCAACAGGATAAATTGCAAACTGGAGTAGGTCAAATCTAAATGTTTTAAGATCGGGTTTAGGTCTAAAGATTTTATCAAAAACAAACATGATGATTTCAGTTGTTGTAACAGTTTTCTTTAGGTGAAGTAGAGGCGGACCAAAATGCAGCGTGGTTGTTATTCATTGTACTTTAATAAAGAAACTGTACACGAATAAACTAACAAAACAACAAACCTGCAAAAACCTAAAACAGTCCTATCTGGTGCAAAACACAGAGACAGGAACAAACACACAGTGAAACCCAGGCTACCTAAGTATGATTCTCAATCAGAGACAACTAATGACACCTGCCTCTGATTGAGAACCATACTAGGCCGAAACATAGAAATACCCAAAACCTAGAAAAACAAACATAGACTGCCCACCCAACTCACGCCCTGACCATACTAAATAAATACAAAACAAAGGAAATAAAGGTCAGAACGTGACAGTTGTTAGCATCACAAGTGTTTGTAATTAGAACGTATCTGTTTTTGACAGATGATGCTGCTAACTAATTTTGGCAGTGGCACTGGAAAATCTTAAAAATCACAACAAGTGAAAAACATTGGCTATACACCGAGTGTACAACACATTAGGAACACCTGCTCTTTCCATGACAGACTGGCCAGGTGAATCCAGGTGATCACCTATGTTCCCTTTTGATGTCACTTGTTAAATCCACTTCAGTCAGTGTAGATGAAAGGGAAGAGACAGGTTGAAAAATGATTTTAAAGCCTTAAGACAATTGAGACATGGATTGTGTATGTATGCTATTCAGAGGGTGAATGGGCAAGACAAAATGCCTTTGAATGGGGTATGGTAGTATGTGCCAGGCGCACCGGCTTGAGTCTGTCAAGAACTGCAATGCTGCTGGGAATTTTCACTCTCAACAGTTTCCCGTGTGTATCAAGAATGGTCCACCACCCAAAGGACGTCCAGCCAACTTGACACAACTGTGCGAAGCATTGGAGTCGACTTAGGCCAGCCTCCCTGTGGAACGCTGTCGACACCTTGTAGAGTCAATGCCCCCGACAAATGGAGGCTGTTCTGAGAGCAAAAAGGGATGCAACTCAATATTAGGAAGGTGTTCCTAATCTTTGTACACTCAGTGTAAATTCTTCTGCTGTAGGTAGCCCTGTTGGTATAAACCCAGCACTGCATACATAAGTGATTGTCTTCAAAAGTGACTGGGATTTCCCAAGTAATAGGCTACTGTTGACTCCCTAGTTGAAAAAATGGAAAGCACACTTATTTAAAATGAAAAAATACTAGCTAAGACTACTGGGCACTGAGCTCTTTTTGTTTTTATTGTGAGACACTGATTCAAGTAAATGATGTAGTATTTTCCTGACTGCTTATGGGCAATTCCACGATAACGGAATTACACTTTGTGCCAAACAAAAAATATTGATTTCAAAGTTTAACAAACCATACAACTCAATGCACAAGGACTACTTTGAACAATTTCCAATGCAAAATTGAAAAAAAAAATAGTGGAAGAACTGTGCAGATGCTAAAATTAGAAAATCAATTATGGTAAAATGTCCCTCAGGTTTTTATGTCATCACGTTTTCCAAAGACTCTGTTAAATATCTCCTCCAAATGAATATTCCTAGATTCCTGCAGAAACAGTGGGGAGTCAGCTATGATATGACACCTTGAGGTAATTGAACTACAATAAGTGAAGTGGATTTACATCCTGTAACGCAATTACGGTAACAGAATTACATCATGGGTCCTTGATCTGTACTGCACAGAAATGCGTAATGGATATGAATGTCATTCTCCTCATGTGTCACACGTTTGGACATCACAGGGTAGCACAGCAGAGCACAGTAGAGTACAGTGCAGGACAATACAGCACAGCACAGCAGAGCAGAGCAGAGTAGAGTAGAGTATGGTAGGGCAGATTAGAGCTCAGCAGAGTACAGTACAGTACAGTAGATTATTATTCAGTACAGCAGAGAACAGTAAATTATATTGTACTGTACTGTACTATACTTTACTCTACTTTACTTTACTCTACTTTATTGTACTGCACTACTGTATTGTATTGGACGGTACACTACTGTGCTCTACTCACTGTACTGTAATGTACTGTATTGTGTTATGTGCTGTGTGGTACTGTACTATACCACACTCTATTCACTGTACAGTACTGTGCTGTACTGTACTCAGTGCTATGCTGTATTGCACTGTATTGTGCTGTACCCTACTGTGATCTACTTACTGTACTGTACTGTACTATCCAAACCTGTGAAATATACGTCTATGATACAGTAGGTTCAGATTTAGTCCGGTCTGTCTGTTGATGTTAACTTTAAGACCAGGGTGGGCTGACCAAATTTGAACTACTTTTCAATGTCCATGGACGTCCGGTGTCAGTCAGTGCTCAGTGGGCGAGGATGCTGGTTAAAGTCAATTGAAAAAGAGGGGGCTCATGGGTAGGTGTCACTAAGAGCTGGGAGAGGTGACAATATCTGGAGAGTGAGAAAGGCAGAGAGAGAGAGAGAAAGGCAGAGAGAGAGAGAGTGATAGAGAGAGAGAAAAAGAGAGAGAGAGAGAGAAAGAGGGAGTAAGAGAGGGAGGAGTTGTCCTGACTATTTTACACTCTTGGTTAGATAACGAGATGATAGAAAGAGAAAGAAAACAGTGGAAGAGAGGACAGTAAGCAAGTGATCCAACTGTAGTTTGTGGCCATTATTATTTGACATTGTAGCTAGGTCAGTTGCAGTAATTCCGTTAATGATTTTTTTGGTAAGTCCTACGAGTTTTAATCACTTAATGATTTAAATGAGTAAAAACACAAACTAATTGATAGGTCAACCTTTACTTGTTACTTCTCTGAACTTTCATTAACCTCCCTCCTCATGAGGGAGAGGAAATTAGAACATACAGTTGGAGTCTGAAGTTTACATACACCTTAGCCAAATACATTTAAACTCAGTTTTTCACAATTCCTGACATTTAATCCAAGTAAAAATTCCCTGTCTTAGGTCAGTTAGGCTCACCACTTTATTTTAAGAATGTGAAATGTCAGAATAATAGTAAAGAGAATGATTTCATCACATTCTCAGTGGGTCAGAAGTTTACATACACTCAATTAGTATTTGGTAGCATTGCCTTTAAATTGTTTAACTTGGGTCAAACTTTTCAGGTAGCCTTCCACGAGCTTCCCACAATAAGTTGGGTGAATTTTGGCCCATTCCTTCTGACTGAGCTGGTGTAACTGAGTCAGGTTTGTAGGCCTCCTTGCTCCCACACGCTTTCTAAGTTCTGTCCTCAAATGTTCTATAGGATTGAGGTCAGGGCTTTGTGATGGACACTCAAATACCTTGACTTTGTTGTCCTTAAGCGATTTTGCCACAACTTTGGAAGTATGCTTGGGGTCATTGTCCATTTTGAAGACCCATTTGCGACCAAGCTTTAACTTCCTGACTGATGTCTTGAGATGTTACTTCAATATATCCACATAATTGTCATGCCTCACGATGCCATCTATTTTGTGAAGTGCACCAGTCCCTCCTGCAGCAAAGCACCCCCACAACATGATGCTGCCAACCCCGTGCTTCACAGTTGGGATGGTGTTCTTCGGCTTGCAAGCCTCCCCCTTTTTCCTCCAAACATAACAATGGTCATTATGGCCAAACAGTTCTATTTTTGTTTCATCAGACCAGAGGACATTTCTCCAAAAGTACCATCTTTGTCCCCATGTGCAGTTGCAAAATCATATCTAGGAGACAGAACACGTCTCCTTCCTGAACAGCATGATGACTGCTTGGTCCCATGGTCTTTATACTTGCGTACTATTGTTTGTACAGATGAACGTGGTACATTCAGGCGTTTGGAAATTGCTCCCAAGGATGAACCAGACTGGTAGAGGTCTACAATTTATTTTCTGAGATCTTGGCTGATTTCTTTTGATTTTCCCATGATGTCCAGCAAAGAGGCACTGAGTTTGAAGGTAGGCCTTGAAATTCATCCACGGGTACACCTCCAATTGACACAAATTATGTCATTTCGCCTATCAAAAGCTTCTAAAGCCATGACATCATTTTCTGGAATTGTCCAAGCTGTTTAAAGGCACAGTCAACTTAGTGTATGTAAACTTCTGACCCACTGGAATTGTGATACAGTGAAATAATTTGTCTGTAAACAATTGTTTGAAAAATTGCTTGTGTCAAGCACAAAGTAGATGTCCTAACTGACTTGATAAAACTATCGTTTGTTAACAAGAAATTTGTGGAGTGTTTGAAAAACACATTTTAATGTCTCTATGATGACTCAATGTAAACTTCCCGACTTCAACTGTATCTTAAAAATATGTGTGTTTTTGGTAATGGAATTACAAGACACAAGGCAATAGTATTATTTCATAAACTTACATAAGGTAAACAATTTCTCCAAAACTAAATATAAGTGTTGATATTCATTAACAGGGGTCTTTGCTTCAACATCATTCTGCTCTAATGTATTTCTAATACATTTGAAGACTTTCTGATAGATGTTTTCTAAGACCTCTTATCCACCTGTTTATTCAGAAATCAAAGCCTTTAACCTCTTGCCTACTTTTTAAGATGGAAAAAGGTTGAAAGATGTATCTATGCTAAAATATAGACTCTTGGCCTTCATTTGACATCACATGATGGTGCTCATGTGTCGTTTTCGATGGAAATGGAAATGCCCTTATACAAAACAGCTCCAAACAAAACAGGTCTGTGCAATACAAGTAACGGTGATTTAACGTTGTCATTACTTTTGGTTTCTGACACAGCTGTGTTTTATTTTTAAAGTGAAATATTCAGCTTTAATTAGTTACAATTACTGCGGTCGTTACATCCAAACATGCTGTAAGGCCAGAACAGAACGGCTATATTTATAGACACGAAAAGGCGCCAACATTCCTCTTTACAATGCGGTTCATGTAAAAGTCCACCAAGTCAAGTTTATACATAGGGGGTTTCTTTGTGGAACATAGCGTGTTCTTTTACACAGTCTTGCAAACAACTTTCATCGATACTATGGGTCAGTTATTGGGGTTCTAATTAACCAAACCAGGCTGAATAAGGAATACTATCGCAATGCTTGAATTTCACAATGCTTACATTTGAACAACAAGTCAATGCTTGGTCCTCCACAGAACTAGCACGCAGGAGTATGATTAGACAGACAGTAGGGAAGGAACCGAACAGAGGTCTCAACAGTAATGTATGCTATGTGACTCCTATATCTTCATAGCCTGTAGAGTTTGGCTGATTTCCTAATTCCCATCCCAAAACCAAATTTAGCACACCCAGCAACAAAACACTGTTTGTCTTGATTGATTCCAAATGGAACCAATGACAGTCAGTCAGTCAGTCGCACCCTCCGCATACGGTGCATTCGGAAAGTATTCAGACCTCTTGACTTTTTACACGTTTTGTTATGTTGCAGCCTTATTATAAAATGGATTACGTAGTTTTTCCCCCTCATCAATCGACACACAATACAACATAATGACAAAGTTTTTTTTTTTGCAAATCTAGTGAAAATAAAAAACAGAATATCACATTTACATAAGTATTCAGACCCTTTGTTCTGAGATTAGAAATTGAGCTCAGGTGCATCCTGTTTCCATTGATCATCCTTGAGATTTTTCAACAACTTAATTGAAGTCCACCTGGGGGAAAGTCAATTGGTTGGACATGATTTAGAAAGGCACACACCAAGCTATATAAGGTCCCACAGTTGACAGTGCATGTCACAGCAAAAACCAAGCCATGAGGTCAAAGGAATTGTCCGTAGAGCTCCGAGAAAGGATTGTGTCGAGGCAAAGATCTGGGGAAGGGTACCAAAAGCATTCTGCAGCATTGAAGGTCCCTAGAGCTTAGTGGCCTCCATCATTCGTAAATGGAAGACGTTCGGAACCACCAAGACTCTTCCTAGAGCTGGCCGGCCGGCCAAACTGAGCAATTGGGGGAGAAGGGCCTTGGTAAAGGAGGTAACCAAGAACCCTATGGTCACTCTGACAGAGCTGCAGAGTTCCTCTGTGGAGATTGGAAAATCTTCCAGAAGGAAAACCATCTCTGCAGCACTCTACCAATCAGGCCTTTATGCTAGAGTGGCCAGATGGAAGCCACTCCTCAAAGGCACATGACAGTCCTCTTGGAATTTGCCAAAAGGCACCATGAGAAACAAGATCCTCTGGTCTGATGAAACCAAGATTCAACTTCTTTGGCCTGAATGCCAAGCGTCACATCTGGAGGAAACTTTGCACCATCCCTACAGTGAAGTATGGTGGTGGCAGCATCATGCTGTGGGAATATCTTTCAGCTGCAGGGACTGGGAGACTAGTCCGGATCGAGGAAAAGATGAATGGGGCAAAGTACAGAGAGATCCTTGATGAAAACCTGCTCCAGAGCGCTCAGGACCTCAGACTGGGGTAAAAGTTATCCTTCCAATAGGACAATGACCATAAGCACACAGCCAAGACAACACAGGAGTGGTTTCAGGACAAATCTGAATATCCTTGAGTGGCCCAGCCAATGCCCGGACTTGAATGCGATCGAATATCTCTGGAGAGACATGAAAATAGTTGTGCAGCGACGCTCCCCATCCAAGCTGACAGAGGTTGAGAAGATCTGCAGAGACGAATGGGAGAAACTCCCCAAATACAGGTTGGCCAAGCTGGTAGCATCATACCCAAGAAGACTCAAGGCTGTAATCGCTGCCAAAGGTGCTTTAGCAAAGTACTAAGTAAAGCGTCTCAATACTTATGTAAATGTGATATTATACAAAAATTGAAAACCTGCTTTTGCTTTGACATTATGCTTTGACAGTATGTAGATTGACGAGGGGAAAAACAATTGAATCAATTTTAGAATAAGGCTGAAACATAACAAAATTAGGAAAAAGGTCAGAATACTTTCCGAATACACTGTATATCCCCAGTCAGTTGATCTACAGACACGGTGAGTAAGACAGAGCACAGGGGCAGGTGATGATGTCTGACAGGTCGGGTTAGGGGGAAACAACTGCATGGCATCCAGTCAAATATACATATTTCATTTTTTCATCTGGTCTATAAGCCAAGATGCCACAAGGACGGACGTGAGAGCAGAGCAATCACTATTTCCCTGCAGGATTTGAAATAACAAAATACAAGCTGCAGTTGATGCTTGAAATAGTCTTTGTAAAGCTAGTATATAAATTGGGGATTATGTATGTTATAATATATATGTAATTTAGCAGACACTTTTATCCAAAGCAACTTACAGTCATGCGCGCATACATTTTATGTATGGGTGGTCCCAGGAATCAATCCCACTACCCTGGCGTTTCAAGCCCCATGCTCTACCAACTGAGCTCCAAAGGACCACTGGTGCATCATTAGAGGAGCCGCATTCTCAATTTATGACAACCTTTTCTAAAATGTATTTTTCAATCTAATATTATCCCTCAATCAACTGCTCAATCAAAACATGTGTATCAACAATGTTTATCAATATTACTCACTGCATCATGAATAGAAATACCAAAATGCCACAGGCAGTGCTAAATTATTTGATTTTTGTTTGGGTAAAATCTATTCATTTTCAAGCTGTATGTGGGAGAAAAGTTATTCCTGTCATATATACACAGTCATCTGAAAGTAATATTTAAAAAAAGTTTATAAATGCTCATTTTTGACATACCACGACCTGGTTTCAGTAGGCGAGATCCTGCAGACATCCTCCCATCGTCCGGTCATACAGGTCCATAAGAGCGGTTGCATCCATATGTTGGGGTTCTTCCTCATCGCTTCCTAGCTGTCTAAAGAGTGACAGTTCAGATGTGTGGACAGCCTGTTATAACTTGAGATAACACAGGGCGTATATCTTACACCCGCCCTTCGGGAAAAACACACTCACAAACACAAACAAATACGAATTTGCGCACACACACACACACGCACGCACACACACACACACACGCACGCACGCATGCACACACACACACACACACACACACACACACACACACACACACACACACACACACACACACACACACACACACACACACACACACACACACACACACACACACACACGCTCGTCGATGTCTTCCCCATATCATCCTATTGTGACAGGAGACTGGGCCCCAGCAAGGACAGCAAGGCCCCCAAGAGTTACTGTCTATTACACCCGCTGTAGGCTACATATGACCATGGGAAACGTTGAAGTAGCGTCTTCAGCTTAGGTCATCAACCATGGATGTGTTATTCATGTAGCTGAGTCATTCATGCCCAAATCAAAGCAAATTTATGGGTGACCAGGCAGGGAGTCGGCAGGGCTAGTCAGCAGTGTCTGAATGGAGGAAGGTGGCCAGTGGGCTGAACAGAACAGGCTTCCCTCGCTGTAGGAAGTGGGTATGGGACTCAGTAGGGGGCAGCCGTACTCCCCTCTGAGATGAGGCCTGGAGAGAATAAACAATCTCAGTAAGGGGCTTGGGAACAGTGGACTTTTGTGTGTGTGTGTGTGTGTGTGTGTGTGTGTGTGTGTGTGTGTGTGTGTGTGTGTGTGTGTGTGTGTGTGTGTGTGTGTGTGTGTGTGTGTGTGTGTGTGTGTGTGTGTGTGTGTGTGTGTGTGTGTGTGTGTGTCAGGGGGGTATTTTGTCATCAGCAGATGCATAGTGGTCCTTCAGATTTTGAGACATTAGAGAAGAGAGACAGTCTGTGTATGGATGGAGCCCATGCATATCCCTCTCTGGGAGGGCTAGACATGGGTTCGAGGATGGAGGTTGGGGCAAATAATTCAAATCATAATAATGATGACAATAGAAACATTATGGAGTGGAGTGGTCCAATGGGGTCACCAATAGGCTTCCCTGTGAGCCGTACAATGGAGTGAGAGAATGCCAATCCATGCTGGAATACAGACGAACAGGCATTGGATGCCTCCCTCTGCGCCTGATGTGCCGGAATATCGGCCTGGGCCAAAAGGGAATGGGGTGTGTGGGACAGGAAACAAACCGAACATTATTACCACGACCCACATGGTTGCCGTGAGAGGATCCATGCTGGCTTTACCCCGTTGGCAACGATCGCCACTGGGCACCCTACCCCACGCCTCTCACAGTAGGGGGCGCCATAGAGAGAGGCGGTGCGGGGTAAAGGATAAATGTGAACCATGGTGTCGGCTGCCAATCACCTTTGTGTGGCGATTGTCGGTGGCCTGAAAAGGTCGTTAAGGGGATTTACATAACATTTAGTATACTCCGCCTTGGGTGCGTAACAAAATGTGTGGTACCACGTTGAGGGTGCTCCGTTGCACAGAGAACCCTCATCTTCGATGAGATTTTGATGACGAATTGTGCAAAGAAGAAGACATGATGAAGTAAACCAATTGCTGGACACAAGTATCACCATAAATTCAATACCGTCATCAAAAGTAATTGGGTCTTTAGGGGTTTGGATAAGATTCTCACAGTTATACCAAGAAGCCAATGCAGACCACACAGGACAATAAAACAATAGCACCTATTCTAGAACATGTTTGGGGACTGAAGACAGCAAGCAGTCCATTCTCCACCCTAACTTCTGTGAATATATGATGAAGCGATTCCATATAGCAGATGCAAAAAATAATATCATGTAGAACGTATCTACTAATCAGTAACATTTTCTTGTTGGCGCTAATTTGGTCCACATTAATTCTGCATTGGTTCTGAATGGGGGAATGAGGGGTGGTTGTGTGGGCCATTGGAGCCATGGGGGATATCTACTAGGGACATGTGTGACGGATGATTGAGACAAGCGCTTCAATGATACACTTCCTCGGGGAGAAGCGGGACATGTATTATCAACCATACCATGGGCATTGTGGGCCATGATGTAAGATGTGCGTGTTGGCGAGCAATGTGTGAGAGTTCACATGGCACTCTATGTCATTGCCAAAGAGGTCAGATTTCTTGGCCAAAGGGGTCAGATTTCTTGGAGTCGTTTTTCAGACTCCGTTTGACCTCCGTTGCAGTGTGCAGAAATGGACTGTTTTTCTGAGTTGAGAACATGCACTCAGATCATTGTGTGGCCAATATTCATAAACCTGACACAACTATCAACAATAGTTGAGGTTAATCAAAGAGGGAGGGAGAATTTGTGTTTTTCTTCTCAGTGGTCTCCGTTTGAAGTCTATCCCTGTTCGTCTGCCATGAACAGTACCTGAATGAGGACTAGAGAAAGAACAAAGCATGCCCCACCCTGTACCTTCAGTTTTCCATGATTCAATCAAAGACTCTGTAGAGGAGGCATCAAAGGTAAGATGTTAACCTGTTCCACCTTGGGCTAGATCATTTGTTGGAATGTAATAGCATGTCGGTGCACAGACTGAGGAGGGCAGAGAGACCCCCGTGCCAATTGAAAGCCTGTGGCATTAAAGGTACCTACTGCCTTCAACAACATCGATGCCAAATGATTTGTAACCAACCCTCATTCAAGCCTCCGTCCGACTGACAGGGTGAATGTGAGTGTGTCTGGACACACACACACACACACACACACACACACACACACACACACACACACACACACACACACACACACACACACACACACACACACACACACACACACACACACACACACACACACACACACACACACACACACACACACACACACACACAGAGAGAGAGAGAGAGAGAGAGAGAGAGAGAGAGAGAGAGAGAGAGAGAGAGAGAGAGAGAGAGAGAGAGAGAGAGAGAGAGAGAGAGAGAGAGAGAGAGAGAGAGATGCTGACAGAGCCAACACGCTCACATCATATCACTCTAAGGTGGTCTGGGGATGGGCTGACTGGGGTATGGGTCTGTGTTGCTACTGACAACTTTCCTGGAGGTGTTGTGTTTCCTTGGTGTGTATGTATGTCCATCAGTGATATAATAAAGCCAGAAGCCATAGATTATTCCAAATTGTGTTTGGATTGTGATTATTGTTTGTGTATATATATATATATATATTTCATATTTTTATATTTTTATATATTTCAGTTGAGAACAAATTCTTATTTACAATGATGGCCTACACCGGACAAACCCGGACGGCGCTGGGCCAATTGTGTAGCCTTAGTACATCTGGTATGTCATCTTGGTAATTGGACAGTGCACTTTGATGGAATTAGTGTTGTTTCTAAAACAATCCAAATAGTTGCGGTAGTGCAGAAAATACACCTACAATCATCTGACAGAAGTTGAATCAGGGATTTCTTCCCAACATGTCATCCAGCCAGTGTACTTTGTGGAATCAACAGCACCATAACTCTTTGTTATCAAGAGAGGACTTCTCTCTCTCACCTGTATTCTCCCAATCCCCATGAGTTCTGTTGCTTGATGCATTTTTCCCACTTTGTATGTGTGTGTGTTGTTCCAGAGTGGAGCACACCTGTCTACCTCAAGGCTAAATAGGCCACGGTGAGCAGCCTCTCATTGCTGGCTGGAACTGCGGCTCCGCGAGTAGTAATGCATTAGAGGGCTTGTCATTTTGCTTTATTGAAGCCCTCTGACAACCCATTAGACACTTAGCAGGGTCAGAGGTGTCAACCTGCTCTGACTGATAGACGGAGGGTGGCTGGAGAGAGGGATGGACAGATTATGACAGAGACGAATTGGTCTGCTCCCTAAGTCAACGACCAGCTCCTACCCTGGGGCACCTCGGCACACAATCGGGAGAGCTGGACATACTTTGTATCACATTTTATTCCACTTTTTTGGCACGGAAAAATGGAAAACAAGGTCATACAATACTTACAGTGTTACAAAACGTTAGACTTAGAACACAGGGCAGTGTAACGTGGCCTTACATTCCTGTTTTTTGGGTTTGTTATCCTTTATAATTGCGTCTCAAAAGTAGGACAGCAAATTAAAAAGGAATGCAAACATATTTGCAATTGTGTGTGTGTGTTTTTTTTCAATCTATTTAAGAGTGAAAATGAGCAACTAATTAGCATATGATTTCAGGTATGACAAGAGGCCGTGTGTGTGCTGCACGGTCCGGACCACCAAACTGCAGACAATTTAGATGAAACTGAATCGGATGGAAATAATGGCACAAAGCAGAGTCTAAAGTCTCAAATCCTTGTTAAGACCCTCCATCTTTCAAACTAAACTGGATCACACCGAGAATCTCTTATTCTTTTATCCTGTCTAGATCCTCTAATCCTCTAGCCATTTTCCGTCCCTTTCTCCTTTCTCATTTCAAAACGAGCCACTGTTTGGTTGTCCGGCACTGGAACGTTGAGAATTTGTCCCCTCTTCCATGAAAAGAAAAGTAACTATATTGAAGAGAAAAAAAAGGGAAAGGAGAGGAACAGATCGGCAGAGCTAAGAATGCAACTGGATCTGTTTAAGTGTGATAATGAGGTGTTTTCTCTGCTCGGAGCTTGTATTGACATGGAGACTAATGATTTCCACACATTAAAACACCGAGGGAATAATGTGGAGGGTTGGGAAAGACAACACGCAGTGATTACACTTGTAGACAAGCCAAGATGCTCAGCTACTACTATATTGCTTGATATGAGACAAGAAGTCAGTCAATAGCAGACTGACCCATACACTTCCAGGACATAAACATTTAAATGCCAATTTTAAATAGGGCAAAAAGTTTATTTGAAAAAAAAATATATATATATATATATATATATATAAATGATGACCATTTCAATTACTTTCTAGACAGAAAATATGCAACTGACGAATAGTTAACTTAGCAGTGATGTCATGATGTCAGAACCGGCAATGGTGGAAAGACAATCAGTGATAATGGGACATTGAGAAGAGATGAAAATAGAAATGGAAGATGATGAAATAGAAAAGGAAGACTCTTTTTGGTTATGTACCTCCCTCCATTCTTAGATTTTCCAATATGAGAAATAATGCAATCTATGTTAACCCCTCCCCCCCTCCTCAATGGGGACTGCGGAGGGGGGCCACCCCGATGGGCACGGGAGGGGTGAGGGGGGTGGGGGTGGGAGTGGAGGAGCACCCCAATAAAAACAGCACTAAAATGCAATTACAGCGCTGTGAAGAATGGGACTTGTCAGTAATTTGCTGGCTAAAACCAAGGAGATTGCAGGTCTGGGGCAGCTTGGAATTCTGAGCCTGTGTGGGAAAAGCAGTGGGAAGGCAGGCAGTGCCCTTTGTGAGGTAATTACTGGAACTAGCAGAGGCCAGCGCCAGTCCCTGCTAATGATAACCCCTCTACTGGGGGACTCCCCATGCTAGTCACCTTGTCATTGATACACCCTATCGGGGACACACAAGCACAGACACATGCACACACATTTTATGCACAGTCGTAAGGACAGTCGTGCACACTCACATACACGCTCCCACACACAATCAGTGTTGACGACATTTTAAAACATACATTGACATAAATCCTGCTGTAGTATTGTAAGTAGTCTCGTATGGTGATTTAGAGCACAGAAAATGTCTATATTAGTTGTGTTTTACGCAGTGTATTTTTTGTAGCTGATTGGTTTACAGATGTGGGATCTTAATTTGAGCCTGTTCGGTACAGCAGGAAAATAATCCTGCAGCAACAGAACGTGTGAATGATTATGTGGATAATAATTAATAGACATTTTTGTACATGTTTATTCATTTTCTGTTAGGGCAATTCAAGTCGGAATTTTCAAAGTGGAAATTACAAACTTTACAAGACTATTAAAAACTTGAATACACTAAAACTTTGCATTTCCTGCTTTGCCTGAAAATGGTCATCAACAAAAGAGATCCTACATCTGAACCTGTCCAGTTATTACAGATGCAAGTGATCTTAATAGGAAACGTCTCTGCCATGAGCTGCAGTACAGGGTCCTTGTTCAATGAATGACTGAAAACATGAATGAACCCATGTTGTCCCACATTGATAAGATCAACTGAGAGGAAATCCATGCACAGGGTTGGGTAGGTTACTTTATACATGTAATACATTATAGTTACTAGTTGCCTTTCCAAAATTGTAATCAGTAACGTAACTTCTGGATTATCCAAACTCAGTACTGTAATCTGATTATTTTCCCCTTAAAAGGCATTAGAAGAAGACTAAAAGGATCCATCCAACGCATTTGGTGTTTCATCATATTGGTCTCTGACTTGTGGTCAGACAAACTTAAACTTGCACCTTTTTTCAATGCTGAATTCAATGTCATTGAGAAAACAGAATGGTGTTTTTTTTTTGCAAACATCCTTTCTAAATTAAGTAATGATCTCATTTTTCAATGCTGAATTCAATGTCATTGAGAAAACAGAATGGTGTTTTTTTTTTGCAAACATCCTTTCTAAATTAAGTAATGATCTCATTTTTCAATGCTGAATTCAATGTCATTGAGAAAACAGAATGGTGTTTTTTTTTTGCAAACATCCTTTCTAAATTAAGTAATGATCTCATTTTTCAAAAGTATCTGTAATCTGATTACAATATTTTTGCTGGTGACATGCTGTAACTGACTGCAGTAAAAAAAATGTAATCAGAATACATGTAACCAGTTGATCCCCAACCCTGTCCATGCAAGTCATACCTGTTGAAATGCTTCAGGTTAGGGGGTGAAAAGGTGACTGATCATGTCTGCTCCCACATCCCTGCCCTGCATCCTACGTTGGACCTAGCTGACCTTTTGTCACCCCCCCCCCCCCCCCCACATACATTTACACACACATACACCAGCCTCCAGACTGCCTTTACAGTAGCACACACACACACACACACACACCCATAAACGCACACACATCTCACATCATTAGCATCCCCCCTGCTATTATCCTCCACATTTGTAAAGTACAAAGGTGGCAAAATTCCTTTGTTCACAACAAGCACTTCAAAAGAAAGAAGAATGGTCTACAGGTGCCACAGTTCTCCTGATTGTTGCTCTCATCTGGAGAAAGCCAGGGGATAGCCCCAACCAGCTCATTCAGGGCAGGTGACACACTTCTCATGTTTCCTCTCCATGGCTGTAAAATACTACATTGGCTAGGGCCGTGATTGCCACAACTAAAGCTATAAGATATTTCACAGCAACAGAACAGAGGCATTTGTATCAGCAACTGAGTCCCCATCCAGTAAAAAGTTACCATATAAACCTAAATATATGAAGATACTTCTATAATATTTCGGCCCTGGGCACAGTCTAGATTTAATGGTGGAATGTGATTGTGTTGATTGTTTATCTTAAAGTACTGTTAACTCTCAGTAATCAGGTTTGTGTGAGAAGCAACACATGTCTACGTTTAACCTAAGGGAAGTGTTTGAAATCACATCTTTGACTTGGTGCAACTGGATATATATATATTGCTTGCAAGTGATAATCTTTTGCACTTCTGTATTCTAAAGACATTTACTGTAGGCCTCAATAATACTCACACCTCAATCTAGTATAATCAACATAGTTTACCTAACAAGTGTAGAATAATGAGTTAGTCTATAATCATGCCGTCGTGTCACTCATTGCTTTGCTCCAAGCTGGTGTGTGGAAGTTCAGTGAACGTGGAGCAATATTGCACTGGATCTGAAACACACAGGCACATCAAAAGATGTACTTCACAGCCCTAACCACAACAAAGTGTCCACACATTCAAGTAGCTTTCTCTGTACATCTGTCATTGTGGCAGATGTTTGGGAGGTATGATATACCAATAGTACTTTGACTGCCACATTCTTTCCCGACATGCTGATCAATGTCAGGAATTGGTCCCGTTGCTATGTAATGCCATCAGCAAGGGTTCAAATCTAAACTCGTTAGGTAGAAGTGTTGATGTGATTCAATCTGAGGCCCCATTCCCACTAGGGGATCCAGAGTGGCACAGCGGTCTAAAGGCACTGCGTCGCTAGTGCTAGAAGCGTCACTACAGACCCTGGTTTGATCTCAGGCTGTATCACAGTTAAATAATATATATATATATATATATATATATATATATATATATATATATATATATATATATATATATATATATATACAGGATATATAAAGGTGAGTCTGAGAAGCAGGGTGGCAGAAAGTGACTTTTCAATTCACACGACATCCTTGTCTTACCTTTCATTGTGGCTGGCGACAGTGACATTTTTGGTTCACAGCTGAAATAGCCACGAGCCAGTAAGGACAAACTGTTCCACAATAACCAGGTTTTCATCTTAACCTTTTGTGAAAGTAAATAAAATGAAATGACAGGCCTGATAGAAACATTTTTCTGTTAGCTTTCAAAATGATGAGAAACCAAGATATGCTAGACAAGGTGGGATGGTTTTGTGTCATGAAGGAAATGTGCAGGAAATGTTGGTGGAAAAGCTTTTATGAGCAAATGTTGATATAATCATGCGATGACATGTTGTGTGGTCTTCCCACTATGAGTCGTCAGAAAACACATGCGGTTAGTTTATTAGGCTACAGATGGAATAAATGATGATGAACTTCACAGAGTGGTGAAAGTGCAAGGTGATGAGCTTGATGCTACTTCCAATAAATATTCTGGTGTCAGGATCAAACGATGCTTGGCTGATATTTGACAAATAACAATAATCTCGCTCTTTTTTCAATAATAATTTCGTAATGTGGGCTATAAATACGCTCTAGCCAACAGTGCGCCGATAGCACTCTTTGCTAGAGCGCACACACGCTATATAAGTCCCCCCAAAATTGTGGGAAAACCATCAGTTGAAAATGTGTTTTTAACCCATTTAACTTCTATTCTTTATTCTGTCCGTGGGAATATAACCGTAAAATGTATTTCTATGTGCAGTACGTCACCACGCAAAGACTTAAATCTGCAACAAGTAATTTTGATGGAAACACATCTCAAGTGGGAAAATGCGCGTATTGTTTTTACAATATTTTTACAATATATATTTTACAATATTCGCATGAAAATCTGTCGCCAATTGGATGGAAACTTAGCTAATGACAGAAGGTTTTCTGGAAAACAAATTACACTTTTGAATGAAACAACCAAACTATATCACACTATTGAATAATGCAACAACTCACAAGCAGGTACAGTACGTGCAGACAATTAAAGGGTTTATTTTCCTGTCTGAAGGCCACACTCATTACATTTGAGCATCAAGACAAAAGCAGAGTTACTATAACAGCAAGTCTTCATCTAGTAATATTAACCTATCAAACACGAACGATTAACCCTCTAAAAGTACCTGACAACATTACAACAAACCAGGCTTCATTTGTATCAATATCATGCAAATCATTACATGTGGTAAAAGCAAATTGCAGCTGAAAACATGGGTTTAAGTGAATTCACCCCAAGGAGCTGTTTTATGTGGAAGCTCATTCTCCCCACCAAAATAATACAATAACATAAAATACCTCATGATTTGTCAACTACCAGTCTGTACTTCAGTCTGATCAACTGTAGCCTACTGATAACAACCACAGCTGCAGGTAGCCTACTCTAATTCCATCTGGGCCTGGCCAGGGGAAACATACCATCATGTTTTTATAACCTAAGCTATGCATTTATAGCCTAAAATAGGACCATTGATTTGTGATCTGAGAAAATGTAAATTTTTAACCAAATTTGGTGTACATTCCCTCTTCGGGTAGCTAGTCTACCTAGACATTTTTTATCAAACAATAACAACACAATAGTGATGACATACAGTATGAGTACCATCTTAACTGCTGATGCAAAGGCCTACATGATGTAACCCTGCAAACAGCAAGCGCTGTTTGTTTTTGTCAAAACCTAGTTGTTGTCTCTTTGTCTGTGTAAATTTGTTCAGGAGTAAAACAAACTAACAACATATGACCTGATCATAGCCCATATACATTTTATTTATATATATATATATATATATTTTTTTTTACAGCTGATTTAATACTATGTCATATGCTACAACTAAGGTCCGGAGGCAGGAAAAATTCTGGGCCCCAGGAAAACAATTCCCCCCACCACCCCAGGACCTGTGGCGCCACCTCTGAAATCACCACACATTGTTACAAATGAAAAAACATATCCTGTTTGTATGATCTACATTTGACATGTTTTTTTGGTGGTGGGGCTGAGCTTCCATGGTTTTACGTGGATTATTGCAGCTGGTAGCTACTGCGACAATTTCAGATTGTAACAGCCTGTTACTGCAATTTCAGGTAAAAACTCATTAAAATAAGTCTCAAATATTGGGAAAATGTCAATACATTTCAGCTGTTTCAAAAAACTTTGCTCTGCTATTACCATTTATACGGTAGGAGTGTTGGCTCAACCAGACAATACTGTTTACACTATGTCGCTTCAAGGGGGGCAATTGTTAGCTAGTGGCATGCGCTTCCGCCATAGCAAGTATGCAAGTTTACATTTGAGTTATATGTGCTGCAGACGGTATTCTTACAAAAAGTATAATAAGTGTGAAGAGGCTCTTAGATGATCAAATCAACATTTCTTTGACACTCTTATGAATTATAAGTGCACTAGGTGTCACGCCCTGACCGTAGATTGCTTTGTATGTTTCTATTTTTTGTTTGGTCAGGGTGTGATGTGGGTGGGCATTCTATGTTTGTATGTCTAGGTTTTGTATTTCTATGTTTTGGCCGGTTATGGTTCTCAATCAGGGACAGCTGTCTTCCGTTGTCTCTGATTGAGAACCATACTTAGGTAGCCTGTTTTCCCACTGTTAATTGTGGGTGGTTATTTTCTGTTTAGTGTTGGTTGCACCTTGCAGAACTGTTTCGGCTATTATTTTGTTATTTTGTATTCAGTGTTCAGTCAGTTAAGCTAATGAAGATGAACACGTACCTCGCTGCAGTTTGGTCCAATGACTCCTCTTCTTCTTCCGACGAAAGCCGTGACACTAGGATACTAGCTATTACATACAGTATGTAGCCGTGGAGGCTCCTCAGAGGAGGATCATCCTCCTCAGTGAAATTTCATTTAAAATAAATTGTGAAACACTTTTATCCTTTTTAGATAAAACTATACTAAATATACTCATATGTCACCAAATAATTGATTAAAACACACTGTTTTGCAATGAAGGTCGATAGTAACTTCAACAGCACTCTCTGGGGTAGCACCATGGTGTAGCCAGAGGACAGCTAGCTTCTGTCCTCCTCTGGGTATATTGACTTCAATACAAAGATGAGATGAGCTTTCTGTGTTTGACTTTGTGAATTTTGAGATGTCTGAGTTGAACTTCATGGAGAAACTTACGATGGTGCTGCTGTAATGGAATGTATCTGCTATTTGTATTTACAGCTAAGTCCCCTCCTGTTCCCCGATTAAGAGGTAATGACCACTCCACTCCACTACCAGTGTCAACTCTCTCCTGACATGAACTGAAGCCACGTCTCATGTGTCCACTCATTCACTGGCACATTGAAGGTTTCCCCTCCACACACTGTGAGCACCCGTATCAGTTTTCTCTCATTCCTGTATGTAGAGTCAATCACATACACAATCACGTTATTACACACCAATGATTTTACTCCTTGCTTGGACTAATTCCTTCTTAGATCTTTTGTCTAACTGTGTAGTGTCTCGTGCTATTGAATTTTTGTCTTAGCAGTCAAATCCTGTTCTGGTATCAGTGGTATCACTCAACCCCTGTCCTGGACTGAAGTCAAGCCCCTGAATACCTCAACTCACGCCTCATACCCTCATTCAATCTCTGCTGTGATCCCTTTCCAACACTGTGTAAGTAGCCCTCTCATTCCAATTCCCCATAATATTGTACTATAAATGTCTTTATTAAATGCTTTAGGTTAAAATAATTTGTCTTTGACGATTCTTTAAACACTTTTTCTTCTCCGTGCGTTCCCGCTCCAATACTTTGGGTCTCCCATCCTCCTCCATTTTTCAAGTCACCAGCCTCCACTGATGTACAGTGTTAACAAAACAATAAATACAAAATTGTCAAAAGCCATAGCCATCGACCACCCTCCCCAGGCCAACCACAACAACAATAACAACATTTCAATGTGATCTGTATGCAAATATGACATTAAGGAATCCATGCTACATTGTTTGGACATCAAAAGGTTTTAAGAAAAGTGAGACAAGGCCTGGGACTGTTGAAAGTAAAGTGTGACTTTAGACAGTGGGAGTGTTTCGCATCATGTTACTTGTAGAGGACAGGCTTTGTGTCAGACGACCACAGCACCCCAACCACTATATATCATGCACCAGTCTACCTACCCCTTCAGAATACCACAGCATTATTGAAATGCATGGGATGGGGACGGGACTCCTTCTATTGTGAATCCCTGGCTTTTCTCGCTCTCTCTCTCTCTGTATCCGACAACAGCAAAAACAGGAAATCAAATCAGGTGGAGGGCACTGATTGCAATTAGGACCATTGTCTCCCATTTATATGGTTATTGGGATTTGCCACTTGAGGGTCTAGCCGTGTCAAAGTTCTCACAGTCAGGATGCCAGCTCTCATAGCTGGAGCCGCTGTATCCTCCTCTGGCAACTATCTGCTAACAAGGTACGTCTCACGTGGGTGACAATGCAGTTAGGTGACTCTGGTGGAATAGAAGGGAGGGAAGGGCCCATTTCCCCCCTCGGTGTTGCTGAAGGGGAGTTTCTCTCCATCCTCTGATCTCTCTGTTGTTTGGTTGTTTCATGTTTTGTATTAGGTTTTCGGGTCGTTTTCAGTCAATGTGAAAAGTGGAAGAATCAAAGTGTGTGGAATGATTGAGCTATACTGGTCTGGACTGTAAGTAAATCTACTCCGTCTCTAGCCTCAAAACTGCTATCGTCTTGAGGGGGCACACACAAGTGAATGGTACGAGACAAACAACGGTGCTTTCTTGAATCTTCATGAACTGCCATCAGTCCTTCATTAATGTATTGCTGGACCCCCAGGCCCATGAAGAACTTATGAATGACAGCCAGCTATACAGTTTGAGTTAGGAGACAAATGAATCCACATGAATAAGAACAGAAAGGAATAGGTATCATAGTTGCCTGGCTATATTGTAGCCATTCCTCTCAGAGGGGGGTTGTGTATCAATCTTATTATTTTATAATGGGGTTAGATAGCACTGAGCCCTGGCCTCTGGTGGTGACATTGTTGTGGGTATGAAAGAGTATCAGGGGTCCGGTCGGGGCTTCGGGGCTGAGCTGGAGCACTGGTGGGCTCTATTCATCAGATCACCCTCTCTAATCTATCTACCCCCAGATCAGATCAGTGCTCTCTCCTCCCAAAGCGCGCTCTCTCTCTCTCTCTCTCTCTCTCTCTCTCTCTCTCTCTCTCTCTCTCTCTCTCTCTCTCTCTCTCTCTCTCTCTCTCTCTCTCTCTCTCTCTCTCTCTCTCTCTCTGCCTCTCTCTCTCTGCCTTTCTCTCTCTCTCTCTCTCTCTCTCTCTCTCTCTCTCTCTCTCTCTCTCTCTCTCTCTCTCTCTCTCTCTCTCTCTCTCTCTCTCTCTCTCTCTCTCTCTCTCTCTCTCTCTCTCTCTCTCTCTCTCTCTCTCTGCCTCTCTCTCTCTCTCTCTCTGCCTCTCTCTCTCTCTCTGCCTCTCTCCCTTTCTCTGCCGCTCTCTTTTTCTCTCTCTCCTGTGAAAAGCCAAGGATAACGACAGCATTGTCCCTCCGCTTGTGGACTTTTCCCAGATTCTAATTGTACCAACTCATCCGGATTTTAATCTCTGGCATTTTAAGCATTCAGCTTTATTAATTTGTTTTGTGTTGTCTATAGTCTCCCCCATCAGCAGGAGATGACCATGGATGATACAATGACCTTCAGGCATATGAAAGGGCATCTCAGGGGATTAGGTCCATTCAGTCTCAATGTACTTTTGTCTGCCTGTTGAGATAGTTATTGTGAAGGACCCACTGAGGCTGGCTGCATTTGTCTGTCCAGCCAGTCAGTGCATCGATGCAGTGAGGCATCTTATCCATCTTATCCCATTTACAAGTCAACAGGTAGTTTGGCAGTTGGCATGCCAAAAGGCAGTGTTGTGCAAAGCCTGGGGAGGGGGGTTCTCACTTTGACCAGGTAAGATACAGCTGAGGAGGAAGAGAGAATCTTCTACCGTTGTTAGAAATGAGAAATTAAGGTTTACCATGATCGCCCTTTCACTAAACCCTCCCTGAATGCTTTAAAAAATAACAAGTGACCCTCTCCTGTACCCCAACTAATAAAGGGTAGCTCTCCAGGAACAGGGTTGGGGAGCCCTGGACCAGAGCCTTAGCGATGTTATTCTTCCTGTAGGCATTTAAGGGCAAATTAGCCATTTTGATAGTGTGCAGGGCTGCTTGTCAGAAGGTTGTGGGTTCATAGACCACCACAGACAAGAGCAGGGGCGAAAAGATCTCCTTTGCATTGGATGAATCTATTATCGTATTTGCGGGTCAGAGAAAAATGCAATTCTACGTCATTTTACATGTCTGGAGACCTTAGCAGAATATTTTTTTAATACCACACAAATTACCAGAATGACTGTCTTAGAATGGGCAGATAGGCCTATACATTCATCTTATCACATTTTTCCAAATCTATAGTGTCTTCAGAAAGTATTCACACCCCTTGACTTTTTCCACATTTCGTTGTGTTACAGCCTGAATTTAAAATGGATTAAATTGAGATTTTCTGTCACTGGCCTACACAAAATACTCCATAATGTCAAGGTGTTTTTCATATTTGTTTTACAGATGAACTCAAAATGAAAAGCTGAAATGTCTTGAGGTAATTCGTTTTCAACCCCTTTGTTATGGCAAGCCTAAATATGTTCAAGAGTAAAAATGTGTTTAACAAGTTGCATAATAAGTTGCATGGAAACACTGTGTGCAATAATAGTGTTTAACATGATTTTTGAATGACTACCTCATCTCCGGACCCCACACCTACAATTATCTGTAAGGTCCCTCAGTCAAGCAGTGAATTCAAACACAGATTCAACCACAAAGACGGAGGTTTTCCAGTGTCATGCAAAGGAGGGCACGTATTGGTAGATGGGTAAAAAACAAAACTGACATTGAATATCCCCTTCAACATGGTGAAATTATTCATTACACTTTGGATGGTGTATAAATACATCCAGCCACTACAAAGATACAGGCGTGCTGCCTAACTTAGGTGCCGCAGAAGAAGGAAACCTCTCAGGGATTTCACCATGAAGCCAATGATGACAGTTACAGAGTTTAATGGTTGTGATAGGAGAAAACTGAGGATGAATCAACATTGTAGTTACTCCACAAAATTGAGCTAATTGACAGAGTGAAAAGAAGGATGGTGTGCAGAATAAAACATATTCCAAAACATGCATCCTGTTTGCAACAGGGCACTAACGTAATACTACAAAAAATAGGCAATGCAATAAACTTTTTGGGCTGAATATAAAGCGTTATGTGTTGTATTGGATTTGCACCAAACATTACTGAGAACTACTCTCCATATTTTGAAGCATAGTGGTGGCTGCATTGTGTTATGGGTATGCTTGTAATCATTAAGGATTGGGGAGTTTCAGGTGTCAGAGTCGTGTGTATAGGTGTCAGGGAAGTCAGGTGCAGGAGAATCAAACTGAGTGTAATGGAGTTATTTAATAACAGACTAAAACATAACTCCAATACTAAATGTAACAAATGAACCAAAGTGGGTACGAGGACCCGATCGCGCACCAAATACAACACAACACTGAAATAACAAACAATCTCTGACAAAGACATGAGAGGAAACAGAGGGTTAAATACACAACAGGTAATGAATGGGATTGAAGCCAGGTGTGTGGGAAGACAAGACAAAACCAATGGAAAATAAAAAATGGATCAATGATGGCTAGAAGACCGGTGACGTCGACCGCTGAGCAACGCCCGAACAAGGAGAGGCTTCGACTTCGGCAGAAGTTGTGATATCAGGATAAAAAATAAACGGTTAAGCGTAAGCAAAATCCTAGAGGAAAACCTTCTTCAGTCTGCTTTCCACCAGACACTGGGAGATTAAATCACCTTTCAGCAGGACAATAACCTAAAACACAAGGCCAAATCTTAACTGGAGTTGCTTACAAAGAAGACAGCAAAAATGGTTTCTAGCCATGACCAACAATCAATTTGACAGAGTTTGAACAATTCTGAAAAAAATGATGGCCAAATATTGTACAATCCAGGTGTGCAAAGCTCTTATAGGCTTACCCAGAAAGACTCACAGCTGTAATATACTGCCAAATGTGATTCTAACATGTATTGACTCAGGGGTGTGAATATTTATGTAAATGAGATATTGCTGCATTTCATCTTCAATAAATGTGCAAGAAGCCAAGAGGAATGAATACTTTCTGGAGGCACTGTAAATCAGCGTGTCTTGTTGGCAACAAAACTGTCGCTGTTTGCAAATCATTAAATCAGAGATGTCATGATGAATCTAAGCGCAGACATCAGCTCACCGTCTATTTTTGATTTACATTTGGTTGAGTTGTCAGCTGATGTGAAATAAATGTGAAATCAACACAACATACCAGCATATTATTGGATTTTAGGTTAAAAGGTATGTGTAAAAATATGAAATTCCCTTACATTGATTACTTTTTGGACATTAAAATCAAATGTTATATGTCACATGCGCCGAATACAACATGCGCCGAATGCAAATGCTTACTTAAGAGCCCTTAACTACAATGCAGTTTTAAGAAAAATAAGTGCTAGGAAAGTATTTACTAAAATAAACTGAAGTTTAAAAAAATACACACATATGTATATATATATATATATATATATATATATATATATCAAATAGAAAAACAACAAATAATTAAAGAGCAACAATAAAATAACAGTAACAAGGCGGGAACCGGTACAGATGAGAGGTGAATGAGAGGGGGCACAGGTTAGTCGAGGTAATTAAGGTAATATGAACATGTAGGTAAAGTGACTATGCATAGATAATAAACAGAGAGTAGCAGCAGGGTAAAAATGGGGGTGAGGGTGTACCGCTTGCCGTGCGATACCAGAGAGAACAGTCTATAACTAGGGTAGCTGGAGTCTTTGGCAATTTTTAGGGCCTTCCTCTTCCTCTCCTCCTCACCTTCCTGGCATAGAGGTCCTGGATGGCAGGAAGCATGGCCCCAGTGGTGTACTGTACAATCTGTTTTCCACATTGATTTAATGGCATCACATTGAATTATATTTATGAAATGACGTGTAGGGGTCTACTAAGCTACCATATACATTTTTTAAAAGATGGTCATACCAAAGATTCTTTCGATATTTGATATTGAATTTTATGACCCCTGTAGGTAAATTATTTTTTTTTAATGATTTGATGAAACATTGAATTTGGCCTTACTGCTCTTAGTCCATAGAAACACATTGAATAACACATTCATACACGCTGAAACAGATAGTCAAAATATTTATCAAAAGGAAGTATGGTTTCAGGTGTCTGAAATGTATCTGACAGATATTGGAAAGCATCAGGATGTTTTTTTTCCCATGCGTAACCCTTGTCCCAAAAAATCCTATTAATTTTCATACATTTATTACCGGCTATTGCCGGGTTACCTTGAGGTGAGTCCTGTGAAGCTTGTGGGTGTCTTAGAGCAAAATAGATAACACTTTTGTGAGAGTCTTAGCTTTAGAGAATAGTTTCTGGTCCAAACCGTTCGGTCACTACAGACGTTTTCGTGAGAAGGCATATTTTCGAGGTGTCTCCCGGTCTGACAAACACCGCTGTCGCCGACATCGGCGGATGCAGTGGATTAAGCCCATGCAAAAAAACTGGGTTAGCAACTGGGTCCTAGATATCCTGACGGGCCGACCCCAGGTGGTGACCGTAGACAACAACATCTCCTCCACGCTGATCCTCAACATGGGGGCACCCCAGGGGTGTGTTCTTGGCCCCCTTTTGTACTCCCTGGTCACCCATGACTGCGTGGCCACGCACGACTCCAACTCAATCATGCTGACGACACGACAGTGGTAGGCCTGATTACACACAATGGCTTATTTAGGTTTAGTTGTCACCTAATTGTGTATCACTGCACTTTAAATACTTAAAAGCACAACACAGTTCAAATGGGAATACAATGACATATATTTTGTTAATGTATACAACAACTGAATGTACACATCTAATAACAACCAAATTACCTGAATTGCAGTTGAGTACATGGTGCACGTGATCAAAGCAATTGTGAAGAACCACACAGACCTGGGATGTTGAACGTGCATACTTTCAATGATTACATAAGATGACATTATAGTTACAGTAGCCCCCAAATGTCGCCATGGATATGTATTTGACTTCAGTTTGTAACCTTAACCAAACTGTGTTTGCTTGACAACGCAACCAAATATCAACATGTGGCCATTCCATGCAGTCAAATGACCAAATCGCCCTCTAGTGGCCTCATGGTTGGAATGTTATTAATATTTTTCATAATTTCATAATTAACCCCGCCAAAAAAATAATACGCTGAAAATCCGGTGTTTCTATGTCAAACGGTTTTGTTATATTTTAGTAATCTGTGATGTATATGAAGTGTAATTTTGGGATGCAAAGTCCAGATTGAATTCATTTCAACTCTTTATCTGACACGGTACAGGTGTCTGCTTTTTTTTGAGCCCATAACCATGTGCGTGGGTTGTATACTGTTTCAAAGTAAAGACTACCAAGAAACACTCTGTGTGACTCTCATTTAGCCCACTGCAGTAGTTCAAGGAGATGTGTATATACACAGGGCTTGGATAGCTCCATCTGTGCCACCGGCTTAATCCCACTCTTTAACTTAAATGTTTAGTTGAGTTGGAGAAGTGAATCCAACTTGTTGTCTAGTTAACAGGCTATTTACTGCATTTCAAACGTGATATTGAATTGTGCTTGGTTGTCAACGCGACCAAAGATTTGGAGTCAAAAGGTGCAAAGTTATGGGCAAAGACACAAAACATCCACATCAACGTCTCGATCAAATAACATGGTCAACAACCAGTTTTTGTGCAGAATTAATTGACCATCCTTACAAACCACAATGTAAATGTACATTATTGTTCATAGTTTGGTCATCTAGGTTTGTACCTGTAGACTTTGCATCACCATGAAGAAAAACAATGACCAATACAGTAATTGAGTACTTTGAGACACCAAGTGGTTTGTGATGATGTGGATAAGTTTATAGAGCATGGCCTTTGCAATGCTAGGGTTGTGGGTTCAAATCCCAGAAGGAACCAGTTAGGAAATGTATGCACTCACTGTAAGTTACTCTGGATAAGAGCATCTATGGAAAATAAGTAAATAGATCATTTCAGTTTTCACATAGAAATAAGTTGCATTTGCAAAGTATTTAAAGAAACTGGAAAACATATATAATACACAAGTATTATTAGATTAACAAGTATTATTAGATTAACTATTAACTGTTTTTGTTGAGTCTGATAATTATCAGACTCAAGTTACAGATGCTGGTAAACACTCAAATACATTTGGTTAACATTTTTTCACAAAGTAGTGCACTGGGCCTTTAGTAGTCCAGTATTAGAGAACTGATATAGATGCCTTCAGCTCCATCCATTTAAAAAAAAAATCAAAATTGATCAATCTTCTCCTCTCTCCAAAGTTTGGATTTTTTTCTGTATCTCTATGCTCAATGCTGCAATATAGGGAATGAAAAAAACAGTATTCTGGAGACCTGTCTGGTTGTTTTTGTAATGCCAGATGCATCCATCCTCCACATGGTAAGATTTTAGGCGAGAAAGAAAACAGTGTGATCTGTTTTTAACGGCCAGATGTCTTTTTGTTTGTTTATTCTGTCACAACTTCCGCCCGAAGTCGGCGGTCGTCGTCACCGGCCTACTAGCCGCCACCAATCCCTTTTTAGTTGTCTGTTTGTTTTGTCTTATTAGTTTCACCTTTGTCCTGTTGTATGTGCTTGATGGGCCTCCTTATTTAAAGTATGTGTAACCGCCCTTGTTTTGTGCAGGATTGAATTTGTGTTACGTGTGTGTGTTAGGTAGAGGTGTTTGTATTCTGGACCTGAGCACCCTGTGTTTTGGGTGGTCCATATTATTGTCCGCGCCCTGTGTTGTGTGCTTGTTGTTTTGTGGCACATTTTGTGGAACTCTCTGCTCTCTGCTCCTGACTCCTCCCTCACCCACCTAGTCCCGTGTGACATATTTTCTCTGTTTTTATAGGTGTCATCAGTCAAGCATGATTTCACCTCTACATGAGTCAACCTCATTTTTAGGAATGGGGTGGTGACAGGACTGCCTTCACTGTTCTTACCTTCCTTCACTGTTCTTACCTGCCTTCACTGTTCTTACCTGCCTTCACTGTTCTTACCTGCCTTCACTGTTCTTACCTGCCTTCACTGTTCTTACCTGCCTTCACTGTTCTTACCTGCCTTCACTGTTCTTACCTGCCTTCACTGTTCTTACCTGCCTTCACTGTTCTTACCTGCCTTCACTGTTCTTACCTGCCTTCACTGTTCTTACCTGCCTTCACTGTTCTTACCTGCCTTCACTGTTCTTACCTGCCTTCACTGTTCTTACCTGCCTTCACTGTTCTTACCTGCCTTCACTGTTCTTACCTGCCTTCACTGTTCTTACCTGCCTTCACTGTTCTCACCTGCCTTCACTGTTCTTACCTGCCTTCACTGTTCTTACCTGCCTTCACTGTTCTTACCTGCCTTCACTGTTCTTACCTATATCTACAGTGAGGACTATATAATCTCTAGAACTACACGGAACCAAAATATAAACGCAACATGCAACAATTTTAAAGATTTTACGGAGTTACAGTTCATGTAAGGAAATCATGCAATTGAAATCAATTCAGTCGGCCCTAATCTATGGATTTCACGACTGGGAATACAGAGATGCATCTGTTGGTCACAGATACCTTTTAAAAAAAGGTAGGGGCGTGGATCAGAAAACCTGGTCAGGAACCACCATTTGCATCATGCTGCACAACACATCTTCTTTTTATAGAGTTGATCAGGCTGTTTGTTGATTGTGGCCTGTGGAACGTTGTCCCGCTCTTCTTCAATGGCTGTGCGAAGTTGCTGGATATTGACGGGAATTGGAACACGTTGTCGTACACAGCTATCCAGAGCATCCCAGACATGGTCACTAGGTGACATGTCTGGTGAGTATGCGGGCCATGGAAGAACTGGTATATTTTTAGCTTCCAGGAATTGTGTACAGATCCTTATGACATGGGGCCGTGCATTATCATGCTGAAACATGAGGTGACAGTGGCAGAACAATGGCACGACAATGGGCCTCAGGATCTCGTCACAGTATCTCTGTATATTCAAATTGCCATCTGTAAAATGCAATTGTGTTCATTGTCCATGGCTTATGCCTACCTATACCATAACCCTAACCCCACCATGGGGAACTCGGTTCACAACGTCAGTAAATCGTTGCTCACATGACGCCATGGAAGAGGAGTGGGACAATATTCCACAGGCCACAATCAACAAACAGCCTGATCAACTCTATGAAAAGAGGATGTGTCGTGCTGTCTGCTATCTGCCCTGTACAGATGAAACCGGGATTCATCCATGTAGAGCACACTTCTACCGCATGCCACTGCCCATCGAATGTGAGCATTTGCCCACTGAAGTCGGTTACGATGCCCAACTACGGTCAGGTCAAGATCTAGTGAGGATGACGAGCATGCAGATGAGTTTCCCTGAGACGGTTTCTGACAGTTTGTGCAAGACAATATTTGGTTGTGCAGACAATCTTTGGTTGTGCAAACCCACAGTTTCAACAGCTGTCTGGGTGGCTGGTCTCAGAGAATCCCGCAAGTGAAGAAGCCGGATGTGGATGGTTACACGTGGTCAGTGGTTGAGAAGTCGGTTGGACATACTGCCAATTTCTCTAAAACAATGTTGGAGGAGGCTTATGGTAGAAAAATGAACATTAAATTATTTGGCAACAGCTCTGGTGGACATTCTTGCAGTCAGTTTGCCAATTGCACGCTCCCTCAACTTAAGACATCTGTGGCAATGTCTTGTGTTTACAAAACTACACATCTTTTATTGTCCCCAGCACAAGGTGCACCTGTGTAATGATCATGCTGTTTATTCAGCTTCTTGATATGCCACAGCTGTTAGGTGGATGGATTATCTTGGTAAGGAAGAAATGCTCATTAACAGGGATGTAAACAAATTTGTACACAACATTTGAGAGAAGTTGTGCATATGGAACATTTCTGGGATCTTTTATTTCAGCTCATAAAACATGAGACCAACACGTTACATATATTTTTTTGTTCACTGTAAACACGTTTGTGTTTGATGGAAAGAGGATGGTGACAGGGAAGTACCCCACCCACACTGTTACCAATCATTCTGCATGGAAATGTGTATCCTATGAGACTAGGCCTATATAGAAAAAAATGAATTTAAAGGGACTCCATGTTTGTAGTTTTTATGTTGTTTTATTATGTTATTATAAAGTTAACATCTATCAATCTAGTACAGACAATAGGACAAACAGTATCCTGTGTACAATCAGTTTTAAAACAGACATTGAGGTAAAACTGCTACAGTGCTACAAGTAACGACACTGTCTCGAAAAATGATTTTATCTGCAAATATATACTCTTACTTACTAATATATACATTTACGGTAAAATAAATAATCATAAAAACATCAGACTTTAGAAATCCATAAAAACACAAAAACTAATTTGTACAAAACTTTGGATTTAAAGACCATAAGAAAACGTTTATAAGCTAATTGTTTAGACAAACAGACGGACGGACGGACGGACGGACGGACGGACGGACGGACGGACGGACGGACGGACGGACGGGCGGACGGACGGACAGACAGACAGACAGAGACAAAACATTAAATGAAATATAAATGCAGAAAAGCACACCTGGTATCAACAATGGATGCTCAGTAGTTTATCATAGTCAAAAAGTCATGTAATGACTGGGGCTGGCCTTTCATTTCAACAGGATTACAGCAGTCAATGTATGAGGAATGTCTAAGTCTATGGAAGATGGACATGGTGAGAGCTACACATGCCTGAGACAGAAAATATATAGTTGACTATTTCATTAAACATCAACCTTTACTATTTCTCAGAAGCTTCTGGAACCAGCAACACTATAGCTGCAGTTCTTTGCTCCTTATGGTCTTCATAACTCTTGATTCAAGGTTCAGTAGTGTAATTTTTGTTCTGCAAAAGATATGAATATTGTTTTGCCTTTGATCTCACATAATATAGGTGTACTGATGTACAGTAGACCTGTGAAACAGGTGTCAGATTTGTCCAAGCAATGAGTAGTTCATCTAAGCAAAATGCTCTACATAATTGTGAATCCACAGTTGGACCAGTAAATGCATGATTCCCCAACCAAAACAAAGAATAGCAAACAATACTTATCAAAATATGTCTATTTGGTTAATGTACATACATGTCTATGCTGTCTATTTGCAAAATGAATTAGTAGAAAACTTCACATTGTTGTTCGAACTAAGTCTAAACACTTTCTTTCACAGAAAGAATAATAACATACATAAACATACAGTTCCTTATGAAAGTATTCTCACCGCTTGACTTTTTCCACATTTTGTTGTGTTACAGACTGAATTTAAAATGCTTTTAAATTGAGATTTTATTTGTCACACACAATACCACACAAAGTCAATGTGGAAGAAAGTTTTTTTTTGTTGGACCAATTCATAAAAAATGAAGAGCTGAAATGTCTAGAGCCAATGAGTATCCAACCCCTTGGTGAAGTACACTTTGGATGGTGTATCAATACCTCCAGTCACTACAAAGATACAGGCGTCATTCCTAACTCAGTTGCTGGAGAGGAAAGAAACCACTCTGGGATTTCACCATGAGGCCAGTGGTGACTTTAAAACAGTGACAGAGTTTAATGGCTGTGATAGTGGAAAACTGAGCATTGATCAACAACATTGTAGTTACTCCACAATGCTTACCTAATTGACAGAGTGAAAAGAAGGAAGCCTGTACAGAATAAAAAATATTCCGAAACATGCATCCTGTTTGCAACAAGGCACTAAAGTAATACTGCAAGAAATGGGGCAAAGCAGTTAACTTTTTGTACTGAATACAAAGTGTTATGTTTGGGGCAAATCCAACACAACACATTACTGAGTACCACTCTGCATATTTTCAAGCATAGTGGTTTTCCTAGAGGAAAAGCTGTGGTGTATTCAACAAGGGAAATAGTTTGCAAATGTTGGCTTATGTCAGATAACATATTCCGTTTGTTAACGTTAGCTAACAGCCTGAGAAGATAGTGTGTGGCGAACATAAGTGGCTGTTTCAGGTGTAAAATACCGCTAAAATACCGGCATGTATACTTTCTAATATATTTAGTAGGAATAGCTAAGTCATTTTCAGGTTGAATATTGTCGCTAAAAAGCCACAGTAATCCTTACAAAGTAATCCTTATATTTTTTGATATTTCACCATAACATTTTTGAATGTTCATTAAAATCGTTCAACTGAAATTGTTACTCTGGCAACATGTTCCCTGCAAACGGAAGCCATGTTGAACTCGCCTTTGATTCAGTCTGCTTTCCAACAGACACTGGGAAATGAATTCCCCTTTCAGTAGGACAATAACCTAAAGCACAAGGCCAAATCTACATTGGAGATGCTTACCAAGAGGACAGTGAATGTTCCTCAGTGGCCGATTTACGGAAATATTTGTTTCTAGCAATGATCAACATTCAATTTGACAGAGCTTGAAGATTGTTGAAAAAAATAATGGGCAAATATTGTACAATCCAGGCATTCAAAGCTCTTAGACACTTACCCAGAAAGACTCACAGCTGTAATCGCTGCCAAAGGGGATTATAACATGTATTGACTCAGGGGTGTGAATACTTACGGACATTAGAAATTTCTGTATTTCATTTTCAATAAATTCGCTACATTTAAAACATATCTTCACTTTGTGATTATTGGGTATTGTGTGTAGATGGGTGAGAAAAAAATATATATTCATAATTCAAGCTGTAACACAACAAAATGTGGAATAAGTCAAGAGGAATGAATACTTTCTGAAGGCACTGCACCTACATACATGTTAATAATTAGCAGCATACAAAGGGAAAAGTCTTGATAGTTTCAGTGATGCTGCTATTTCTAAGGTTGGAGGAGAAAGAATAAGCCCGGAATCAGAATCTGAATCAGAAACACAGTTTTTGGTCAATGTTTTACAGCAACTGCAGCTGGGTTGCCACTTGCCATCAGATTGCTGTTCATGACATACAAATGATACACTGAGGAGCATTTCAGATTACAATAAGTAATAGCTTACAGATAACATAGCATATGTGCATTCATTGGGCATAACAAACAAAAAAAAGAAATAATTATTCTAGTGGGCAATTCCCTTTCACAAACGTTCATTCTCAAACACTAAATAGCATGAGTTTGTCTGCACCGGGCCACGTGGTGATATACACACCGTGTTTCGGTGAACGTTACTAACACTGATAAAAACGAGGAGAATAAGCTTCATACTCTTCAACTAGACACAAGTGCTGAACTTTCAAACTCACTTTAGACCAAACTGCTCCTCCAGCTGAAAGTCATTTGTCTTTGGGCTAATCGTTTGTGTTTATCATCGACCGCACTGTGGCCAAACCTCTTGCGGCAAAGTTCCGGTGAGACATTTAGAGTACATTGTATAGGGATAAACGTTGATTGCTTTCTTAATATTCTTAATTTCAAACCTGTTGTTTGGTTGACTTGTGCTCATGTGCTTTTTGAGATCAGAATAATCCCAATTAATACCACAGATAAAAGAAAAAAGCCAGAGGATTTGAGAATACATGAAATGTAAAAACAACATTCACTTAGGTACAATTGCATTCTAACCCCAACATTAGTAACAGGTTAACACTAGATCTATATTTAACATGAAAAAATCCCATTCACTCAGTCGAAAAGTTAGTTACCACTTAAATACCACAAATGTTGAGTAGAACATGTGCTTTTGAGTGTATCAAAGCTAGGTTTCCATCCAATTGACTACAGATTTTCATGCGAATATTCTAAAATCTGCATAAATGAAATATGCACATTTTCCCACTAGATATGCGTTTCCATCTAATTGACTTGTTGCAGATAAAAGTCTGTACGTGATGACGTAGTGCACATAAAGCAGACTTTCGCGGTTGAATTCCCACACAAGTTAAATGGGTTTCCATCACATTTTCAACTCTACTGATCGTTTTGTCCCAAAATGCGTTATATAGTGAATGTGCCCACTCTGGTATTGGCACGTGTGCTCTAGCCAACAGCTAGAGATACAATGTGGTTATAGCCTACATGATGAGATTATCATGGACAAAATAGCGAGATTATTTTTATTTGTCAAACTGTAGCCAAGCATCGATCATCATGTCACCAGAATAAGTATCTTGATATTTATTGGAAAGGTCCATCAAGCTCATCACAGTGCAATTTCACCCCCCTGGAAAGTTCATCATAATTGATTTAATCTGTAGCCTAATAAATGGCATTCTTTTCCAAGTCGTATTGGGAGGACCAAACAACAAGTCATCCCGTGACCCCAAAATAAAAGCATTTCCCCCGCCATTTTTTTGCATGATTCATTTTACCAACGCAAGAAGTTTGCACATTGTCTAAAGTATTTTGTTTTGTCGACATTTGGAAAGTTTACCGGCAAATTTGCTGTTTCCATCAGGCCTTTCATTGCATTTTTATATCCGACATGAACTTTATAAGCAAGTAAAAATGTTGGATGGAAACCTGGTTATGGTAACACAAAGTTGAGAACATAGCTCAGAAATGCTGTTTTTTGTAGATATATAAACTCATCCGCATTTTATTTAAAAAATAACACCATGAGGGTGGAGAGCAGAGAGTACCACAACAAAATTGTTGTCACTATCTGGGCAAGTGGCAAAGTCGTAAACCCCTCAAATCTGATTTTAAACCTAACCCTAACTTGAACCATGCTGCTAACCTTATGCCTAACCGTAACCTTGAATTAAGATCAAAAATATACATTTTGTTTTCATACATTTTTACAATATGGCCAATTTTTTACTTTGCTGCTGGCCTATCAGGTGGGAATAGAAAAATATGACATGTTCATCATAGATTGTATTGTGTCCCAAAGGTTTAGACAGTGCTGTTCTGCTCTACATGAAGGTGACAACACAGAGTACACAGGTAATTCACCAATATGGTGCTTGTTAACAGCACAGTTTATATAGCCCGTATAAAACCTAGTTCTCTTTTCTTGTGTCAGGAAACCAATACCTTGAAACACCTTTCTGGAAATCACTTGAAGTCCCTCCTTGGCTACAATCAGCCCACTCTGTAATGGTCTCCTCTTTCGCCTCTATCGATGACATGGTGTTCATCAACATCATCATGTTGTTTGTCTGAATGGAGCCTCCATGAGCGCACCTCTGTGTTCTAGAACTACCTCAGCATTCTAAGACAGGGGCTGAATCCACCACGCATGACAGGCGGCTATATATTTTTTTGCCTATTAGCTGACTGTACTATAGCTGAGTCGGTTAACGCTTGATCAAAGTCAAATCAAAGCCTCTCAAGTTCTCTGAGCCCGACTCGTACAGTAGCTTCTTGTTTTATATGTTGAAGTCTTAAAAAAAATAAATTGGGGTGAGGTGCAGAAAGAGTGGTGCCAGAGGCCCTATCTATTTGCAGGTGTGGACATCGTAGACTCGAACACACTCTTGGCAGCTGACGTAGCAGCACCAGTGGAAGATACAGTGGCACTTCTCCTTCCGTTTCTCCGCCTGGGTGTTGTGTCCCCGGCCGCAACACAGCAGGTCGCAGCCGTCGATGCCGTGCGACGTCAAGTTACAGGTGCGATCGCGTGTCCCGAACGAGCCTGTTTCTGGGTTGGGTTCGCAGAAGTTGGGCGAGCTCTCGTAGTAGACCAGGTCTCGCTCCGTGGGTGGTTTGAAGAAGTTGTACTTGCTTCTCAACGTCTCCACCCAGCCACGGGACTCTTTGTGCTTCTCCACCACCATCTCTGAAGCACTGTCATACTTGTCCTTCATGTAGTCTCCAATCACTCTGAAGTCAGGCTGGGACCACCAGCATGTCTTCACCTCACAGCTGCCGGACAGGCCGTGGCACTTACACTTCAGAAACATGTTGTCATTCAGAGACTGAGGGAGAGATAGATGCAGGGATGCAATTAATTTAATGAATGTTAAGTCTAACACTTGGGGATCTGTATGAATGTTTAATCCATAAGGCGGATATTATCAGTGAGAGAGAGAGAGAGAGAGAGAGAGAGAGAGAGAGAGAGAGAGAGAGAGAGAGAGAGAGAGAGAGAGAGAGAGAGAGAGAGAGAGAGAGAGAGAGAGAAAATGGCTTACTGTTCGACCCGCCTCGTTGTTGTGGCGGTTCATGGCGGAGCGCGCATCGGGCCGGTTCTCACGAGCGTCTGCAAACTCCCGGGACACCATACTGCCGAACTCCACGTCCTCGCTGCAGCCGCCCCACTTCCAGCCCTCGCCGGGCGGACCCTTGTGGCGCGTGTCGCAACCACAGATGGTGGCCGAACCCTCCGCACAGGACCGTGTCACCGCGAACGCCACACCGGCTGATGCGATGGCATGAACGAATGCTGACTCACGCGTGGCTGTAAAGAGAGGGAGAAGTAGATGTCAGGTTTATATATCTATCGTATGGGTACATTCTTACAGACGTGAACAACCACATAGGTCTTTACACAACGCTGCTTGTAGGCAGCTCAGTTCTTGTGTGAAGGATCTCTGTTTGTCAATGAGTATAGTTCATACAGATGTAGGATCTAAATTTGATCACTCTTTTGTGGCTGCAAATTTTCCCACAAAGCAGGAAATGCACAATTCTAGTGTATTTCAGTTTTTAAAAGTCTTCTAAAGTTTGCAATTTCCACTTTGAAATTTCAGTCTTGATTTGCCCTGGCGAGAAATGTATCAACCCCTACAAACATGTCCGTTAAATGTCCATCATAAATGTCCATCAATGTCCATCATAATAATCCACATTTCCTGTTGCTGAAGGATAATTTTCCTGCTGTAGCAAACCAGCTCAAATTAAGATCCTACATCTACAGTATATGGTTTACATACAGGGCCATACATCTGAAACCATGGCAGTGCGGAGAATGATAAATTGTCACCAATAACTTTGCTGGAATATACCCATTAATGTATCTCAAAAACCACGTAGGAATTCAGATCAGTGTCTACCGAACGATGATGCTGGCACCTGCTACTTTTCTGTGCTGTCCTGTATAATGCTATATAATACTGTAAATGTCACACATCAACCCTACCAAGGCAAAGATTCAATTTACGTAATCATTAGACCACGCTTGTTCGTGAAACAATGCTCCATCAAGCTACGATCCATACACATTCCATCGACAGTGTCATAGACATCTGCAATGTATGACTAGGTTGATTGGCATGCCAATACAGTTCGATTCAATCCAATCTGATCTGCTTGAGCAATCGAGGACAGTCATCTGTCTTGGGTGTGTGTGCGTGTGGTGGGAGAGGGAGGGAAAGAGCAAGCGATAGAGGGAGGGAGGTCTCTGTCTGTCTGACATAGTTTACTGATGACTCATCATCAGAAACTTCCAGGGAGATGAGAGGAAGAGACAGGCCTGACAGGACTATAATTAACAGACTCAATTAAGCTTTTGAAAGGTTAGGAAAATGGCCTCACACTATAAGACTAAGCCGAGAGCGAGAGAGGGGGGGGGGTTCAGGTGATGTGTCGTACATGTCAAACTATAACCATTTAATATGAGGTGCAATGTTTCACTGAGGTCTCGTTGACGTTCCACTGTCCCTGATTTTTACAGGATCCCTTATGACAGGAAGGATTCCCTGGATATATGTGCTTAGGTCTTGTATGGTCTTGCACAATGACAAGAACAGAAAGACAGCCAGGGAGAGAGGGTAGTCGAAGGGGAAGAGAGCGAGAGGAACAGGGAAAAGGAGAGCAAAAGGATGACGGGAGAGAAAAAGAGAGAAAGAGGGAGAGAGTTGGACAAGAAGAGGGAAAAAGAGAGAGAAAGAGGGAGAGAGTTGGACAAGAAGAGGGAAAAAGAGAGAGAAAGAGGGAGAGAGTTGGACAAGAAGAGGGAAAAAGAGAGAGAAAGAGGGAAAGAGTTGGACAAGAAGAGGAAAAAAGAGAGAGAAAAAGGGAGAGAGTTGGGGGGGACAGAAAGAGTGAACTAGTTGAGGGGGGGGGGTGAGAGTGAGATAAGTAAATGACTATGGGGAGTAGGTACTGTGTGAGCTCCTCCCAGGCTGCAGGTTTGAACCAGTTTGAGGAATAAGGGGCATTAAGAACAATGATGCAACAGAGGTTTACTGGCATCCATTCTCCATCACACCCTCCCTTAGCAGGACTGTACCAAGCACTATTATAGTTTACTCTGGGATGTCGCATCTCAGCATTGAAACGAAAGGCTTCCGCATGCTTCGGTTCGGCTGGTGCCTAGACGAACTCAGCTAGGCGAACCGAATGAGCGTGCACACACACTCCCTTAAAAGACCTTCGCTTGAAAAACAAGAATCATTTTATTTCAATTGAAAAAAGTGCCAATGGTACTTTGTCTATCTTGAGACGCTGTAGCCAGTATACACTTCCTCAACATTGTCAGAATTAATCGTAAATAAGTCAAGAAATCGGTCATTCATTTTGATTTTTTTGCCCAGTAGATGTTATTCGTGCGATTTTTTATTAAACTAAGATGTTTGGTGCTGTATTTCAAGTGAAAAAATGTGCATGAAAACGAGTCGTCTATCATTGAACGACAACAATCACTTCATTGAAGAATCCCTACTGTTGACCAATGACCGATGAAGGGGCGTAGGCTTCGGCTACCGAAAGTACTCCAAAAGAATTTGGGGTGTGCACGAACATCATTGAAAAAACGGACCTAATACCAAAATGTGACCAAAGTGTCGTCATAATATATGCACAAACCGTTTTCAGATGGGAAGGATGAAGGATGCGGACGACTTAACAGTCTAGTATAGATTAGTTGAACGTCTATAGTCCAGTTGACATGTTACTGAGAGTTTATTGAGTATCTATAGATGGACTATCCAAAGAAGTGTTACCCAACCTCATCCCCAGTATCTCCAATATCCTTCGCTGCTCTTTGCTCATCATGTTTTGAAATTGTGTGATATATATATGCCGCGGATGGGGAAAACAGAATAAAAACAAAATAAAGGGCTAATCTATTTGCTTGGACATCATCAGAAAATGTCTTCCGTTGAAACGTACAGATAGAACTTTACAAATGGCAGCGCAGTTGATGTTGACCGTCTTCTTGTTCCGTTACCCTGAAGCAGTCACTAGGTGGTGGCTGGTAGTTGGAGGTATGAATGGTCTAAAGCTTGGGAGGTTGTCTTTTCTATTTGATTATCAGGAAGCCAATAAACCACGGGTCAAACCCTTACGGCTTACTGACACTGATGCCGCGGAGCAAAGAAAGGGGGAGAGAGGAGGGAGAAATGGAGGGATGAGACCAAAAGAAAGGAAAATAAGACCTCTGGGGACAAGATGAGAGAAAGAAGGAGAGACTGAGAAAAAAAGAACTAGGTCCTGACATCTAGGGGTGGGTGGTGGGTGGGACAGACCAGGGCTTACCTGGAACAGAATGTGCCGTGGGGTGCCCAGCCTAAGTGGACTGATTACTTGTGACCCCCCCCCCCTATCATAGTTTGCCGGACCCTGGCATGGCAAGTGGTCCCAACGACCTGCTGGGGGGCTGAATCCCCTATTGTGCTGCCACTGTCACGCCGCGTTAGCCCCACAATGGCCCCAGATATTTTATATGAATTCTGCCCTCGCCAGTGATTAGTGGGGACCAAGTTAAGTCATAGCAACAGAGAACTATGCGTTGGCCAGACCCCGCATGTCGGCAGACTGGGAAATCCCTATTCAAATGGTTTAATAAAACAATCTAAAGGGCGTGTGAATGGGGAAAAGCGCTTTCTCTCCCGGCTTAATCTCATGGTTGCGGAGATATTGTGCTTCGAGCAGCGCCCAGTGGGGTGCGGGGCTAAGGTCCCCCCATCAACTCCATTTACCACACCCATTCTTTCTTTCTTAGCCAGAGTTAATGATATTATGGTGCGCTAACCTCACCTCCCCCAGCATGGAGAAACATGCACTTTATGAAAAGCAGGGCCCTCTTAGCACATCCTAAACTGTAACACTTTCTCATCCGGAGGTCAGGGGTCATAACCTGAATTCCCTGACTGACCTTTTCACTGCTTGGTTTAGTTGAGGCATTAAGCACCTAGGAGAAGCATATAAAGTGCATCACTTGAACGCATTGACATTTGAACACCTAGAATACAGAAGCAGATGCAGATCCTTTATTTTCCATCTAAGACAGTTTTTTTGTATATCAGTCCATCAATCAAGTAAAAATATCCTGATTCGCCAACCCTTGTGACTGTGGTTGTCGGTGGCACATTATTCTCCAGAGTACTGCAGTACTATAAAGTCCAACTGTGAAATGACTACCTGAACTATAATTCACAATCGGGACAATACCACATATTATTGCTAATTGTGAGTCCATATCATCACTTACAGGTATTACATAATGGAGACCTAGCCTATCAGAAAGACACTCAATATCTTTCGTTATCCATTTAATCCACTGGTGTGACTAACAGTGCATGTTTATACCTGTGAGACTCAGCTTTTGTGTCTGTGTTCGTGTGACTGTCTGTCCTCTCTTGTTGGCCTTCCCTGTTCTAAGCAACTCTATCAGTCACACTAGGCTAGGGTTTGGCTACTTCTCCTACTCCAAGTGCGCCAAACAAGCTCTCCAACGAATGTCCCTGTCCTGTCCTGTCCGACGCACGCATGCACGCACACGCACACACACACACGCACGCACAAGCGCACACACAAACTGAGAACACCTGCGCAGTTTGCCTCCCCTTTCATCACAGACAGATTCCAGCGGCACATGTTTTGACACTTTGGTTAATGTAAATTAATGAGTGCTGACGCAGACATAGCCTGGAGGTATGTTAGGCCCTGTGACAAGGGCAGGGCGGGTGGAGAGTGGAGAGCGAGAGAGAGAGAGGAGGGAGAGAAAGAGAGATAGGAGAGTGAGAGAGAGTGAAAGAGGAGGGAGAGAAAGAGAGATAGGAGAGTGAGAGAGAGTGAAAGAGGAGGGAGAGAAAGAGAGATGAGAGAGTGTGAGAGAGCGAGAGAGTGCCGGAGAGAGAGAGAGAGAGGGAGAGACAGAGAGAGAGAGAGCGACAGAGTGAGAGAGACGAAGAGACCTCAGGAAGAGCCCCCGTTTAACGTGAGGGAGAAAGATAACTGGCTGCCCATAATGTCTGTCATGCTTATCGGTTAGGGATGGTTCCACATGCATTCATGTAAACAAATGATGGAAAACACCAAGGAAAACTGTCCCAAAACCCGAATAGACCCGAATACTATGTAGAACATTTGCATAACAGCACATCTGCATGATACTGTTTGTTTGATGTGTACTGAACAAAAAGAGAGATAGCGTGAGTGAGAAGATGTGATCGGTACAACGGGTTGTTGCCAGAACCAGCAATAACTCACTCAATGTTTCAGGGCATTCTATAACCTGTGTGTCTATTCAAATAAGTGAATTCTCTGTCATACACTGAGTGTGCAAAGCATTTCCATGACATAGACTGACCAGGTGAATCCAGGTGAAACCTATGATCCCTTGTTGATGTCACCTTAAATCCACTTCAATCAGTGTAGATGAAGGGGAGGAGACAGGTTAAAGAAGGATTTTCAAGCCTTGAGACAATGAAGACATGGATTGTCTTTCTTGGGGGTGATTGGGCAAGGATTGAGGATGGATGGGCGAGACAAAAGATTGAAGTGCCTTTGAAAGGGGTTATGATAGTAGGTGCCAGGCGCACCGGTTTGAGTGTGTCAAGAACTGCAACGCTGCAGTTTTTAATGCTCAACAGTTTTTAAGGCTCAACAGTTTTTAAGGATCAACAGTTTTTAAGGCTCAACAGTTCCATGTGTATATCGAGAATGGTCCACCACCCAAAGCACATCCAGTCAATGTGAAGCATTGGAATCAACATGGGCCAGCATCCCTGTGGAACGCTTTCGACACCTTGTAGAGTCGATGCCCCGACAAATGGAGGCTCTTCCGCGGGTAGAAGGGGCTACAACTCAATATTAAGTAAGAAGTTCCCAATGTTTTGTAACCTCAGTGTATAAATCCATTCTAAATCACACATATTTGCCTTCAGTCATCCTTTCCCTACCTAAGTGATGCCATATACAGTAGGTTATGTATCTGAAGGAGAACACCTGAGTCCCGCTCTTTCCTCAGCTTTGCCTGGAAGCTGTTCACAGGGGGATGCCTGCCAATAAACTGGTTAAGACAAGGGATTGGTGTTAATAGGCTAACTGACAGATAGGTGCAAAGCTTTTGAGGCCTATGGTTCCTTTCAGCCTTTCTCCCAATAAAAAAAAGCCTAAGGAGGAAACAAACACACATCCGTCTGCTCGGCAGACAAACAGAACAGACACTCTAGCCTTGCCGGGGGACAATGGACCCGATGCACAGACAAATACAAGCATCAATCAAAGCAAATGAAATGAGAAACTTCTCCCTTACTAAGCCCTATCAAAAGACCCTGAGCCCCGCCAGTCACTCTCCCCGGGACCCTGACAAAGACACTTAATCCAACCACTTTGACCTCTCACGTTTTTAAGGGCTTCACTGACCTTAATCCAATCAAAATGATTTACTAAAGCCCCCCCCCCCCCCCCCAGACCCAAAGAGTAGCCTGGCCTGGCTGCCTCTCTCCCCACCTCCCCTTTCCACCCAGTGCCCCTGCAATTTAGACAAGGAGGGAGAGAAGCCATGGGGGTGATGTGGAGGTATTTACACCACAATGAGGCCAGGGACTGTGAACCCCTATCATTACCCACCTACTTGAGCTCAAGCCTTCTCCATCAATGTAACAACTGGCTCAAGAGTTTATTAAAAGCAATTGCCCCAACTAACCCCACATCCCACTCTAGTAAACATCAGTCTTTTCCAAACCCAGTTGACAGGTTTAGACCCCCCCCTCTCTTTTTCCTCTTCCCCCTCTCCTCTCCATTACCCCTCCATGCTCCTCTCTGCTCATCCCTCTACCCTTGACTACAGGCAACTAATCCCAGGGTCACAGTGCAATAGTGTGGAGACAGAGAACCCACTAGCTTCATGATATCACAGCTGAATAAAACAAGAATGAACATTTTTAGAGTAAAATATGGGTGCTTCTTCTTCGGTTAACTTAATCTCAAATAGAGATGATGGAACAGAAATAAGAAAACATCATTATCTGCTTGAATTTAATTGATAAGGTCTGACTTCATCCCTATTTTACACACCTCACATAGAAGCTGAGGGGAGGGAGAGGGGGAGCCTTGAAGGGGATTCCCTTCCAGAGAAAATTCCAACAAAAGACAACATTCTCCACCCAAAGTGTGTATACACATCATTTCATCTGTTCAAACAACTCATAGCTGAGTGACTCTCACAAGTCTATTTGAACAAGGATTTTAATTGCATATGATTCTCTCTCTCTCTCTCTCTCTCTCTCTCTCTCTCTCTCTCTCTCTCTCTCTCTCTCTCTCTCTCTCTCTCTCTCTCTCTCTCTGTCTCTCTCTCTCTCTCTCTCTCTCTCTCTCTCTCTCTCTCTCTCTCTCTCTCTCTCTCTCTCTGTCTCTCTCTCTCTCTCTCTCTCTCTCTCTCTCTCTCTCTCTCTCTCTCTCTCTCTCTCTCTCTCTCTCTCTCTCTCTCTCTGTCTCTCTGTCTCTCTGTCTCTCTGTCTCTCTCTCTCTCTCTCTCTCTCTCTCTCTCTCTCTCTCTCTCTCTCTCTCTCTCTCTCTCTCTCTCTCTCTCTCTCTCTCTCTCTCTCTCTCTCTCTCTCTCTCTCTCTCTCTCTCTCTCTCTGTCTCTCTCTCTCTCTCTCTCTCTCTCTCTCTCTCTCTCTCTCTCTCTCTCTCTCTCTCTCTCTCTCTCTCTCTCTCTCTCTCTCTCTCTCTCTCACACACACACACACACACACACACACACACACACACACACACACACACACACACACACACACACACACACACACACACACACACACACACACACACACACACACACACACACACACACACACACTGATGGAGGCAGGATGGAGTTGTTAGTTTGATGTTTCAACTACTAACATAATATAACAACAACTTACAGCACAATGGTCTTATTCTATCCTCTCAATATCAACACCAGTTGCAGCCCTGATTAAAGTGAGTGGTAGAGTTTTAGTCGAGACAGGGTTAGGTACCGTTTCTCATTTGAAATGCCACGCATTACCAACATTGACAGGCAAGGAAATGATTACCGTACACTAGTATTCTTTCAAGAACTTGAGAACAGGCACGGGGAAAACACTCACTGCATGTATTCAAGTCATGCAGGAAAATAATTTGTTTGTCACTTGTATTATACAGCACAGTAATGTTTTTTCCTAATGTAGCAAAGACTTGGCTCTCACAGTTAAGACTTGGCTCTCACAGTTAAGACTTGGCTCTCACAGTTAAGACTTGGTTCTCACAGTTAAGACTTGGTTCTCACATTTAAGACTTGGCTCTCACAGTTAAGACTCTCACAGTTAAGACGGACGTGGTTCTCACAGTTAAGACTTGGTTCTCACAGTTAAGACTTGGCTCTCAAGTGTTATTAAATGTATATTGTAGGCTGTCACCCATAGCCGTCCTGTTCTGTGGATGAGTAGCCCAGCAGGAGAAATGCCAAGGCTGCACTGTTTTATTATCGTGTCTTTTTCTCTCAAGATATGTTGTTACCTTGTCAAGCACTGGTCCAAAAAATGGCTAGCTTGCAGTGTTTTATGAGCAGTGCTGGAAAAAGTACCCAACTGTCATACTTGAGTAAAAGTAAAGATACTTCAATTAGAAAATGACACAAGTAAAAGTAACAGTCACCCAGGGAAATTCTACTTGTCTAAAAGTATTTGGTTTAAAAGACACTTAAGTATCAAAAGTAAATGTATAAATGATTTCAAATGCCTTATATTAAGCAAACCAGATGGCACCATTTTCTTGTTTGCACAGAAAGCCACGGGCACACTCCAAATTCAGACATCGTTTACAACGAAGCATGTGTGTTTAGTGAGTCCGCCAGATCAGAGGCAGCAGGGATGACCAGGGTTGTTCTCTTGATAAGTGTGTGAATTTCACTCTTTTCCTGTCCTCGCAAGCATTCAAAATGTAACAAGTGCTTTTGGGTGTCTAGGAAAATGTAAAAAGTACAATATTTTCTTAAGGAATGTAGTGAAGTAAAAGTAAAAGTCGTCAAAATTATAAATAGTAAAGTACAGATACCCCCAAAAACTACTTTAGTAGTACTTTTAAGTATTTTTTACTTAAGTACTTTACACCACTGTTTATGAGTGTATCCTGTATTCTCTTATAATTATATTATCATACATTACCTTTGTCCAGCACTGGTCCGAAGATGGCCTTGTCGTTGATGGTGGTACAGTTCCAACGACGGCCCCTGAATTGATGCTGGCACTCCTGGATGCCGATCTTCACCCCTTCTGCCACACTGGGCATGATCTCCACATAGTTCCGGCAGAATCGCAGCTGCTTGGGCACCAGGCCAGGAATGGAGCCGCACAGGATGGGCTGGGAGCCCAGGGACGAGTACTGGTGGCCCACCGCTAGGGACCTGCATGGAGAGAGAGGAGGCAGTGACATGATATACTGACTACTTGTGTGTGTCTATCTTTCTTTGTGTGTATGTTGTGCTTATGTGTGTACGTGCAGTGTGTGTGCGTGTGCGCGCGCGTGTGTGTGTGTGTGTGTATCAGGTGTTACCATTAAGCATCAATGCCTTATCCCTCTATCTATCCCCTCTGTAGCCACCTGGTGTTTGTGTGGGTTGAAACCGCAGTCCCAGTGCTATACTCCACAAAGGTAACCGCGCCACGAGGAAAGATGAAAGTCCCCCCGTGAACCCAAAGTGGTTCATAGACCTCTAGGTTGACAACTTGGAAACTCCACCTTGTTATTACAGAAAACCACACCTTTTTTTAAAGAGTCCACATGCTAAACAGGCCCTTGACTTAGGGTAATGAGAGTACAACTGTACATTGAGACTTCAGACGGATGTATTAATTACATATCCATCCATCCCCATTTCTCTTTGAGGATGGATATTCTGGGATGCAACAAGTGCAAACTTGATTGTTCTCTGATAATATCTTTCTGTCTGTGTGTGTGTGTGTCTTTCAATTAAGGTGTTAAAACATTGCTCGTAACCATGGAAACGTGACAACTCTCTCGGTGCTGTGTCATCCCATGTTATGTCATTGTGGTACTTTTGAAGAAGTCTTTTGAGGCAGCATGCTGTAATTGTAATTGTTTGATCTACAGAACGCACCAGTCAATCTGGCTCCAGTCAGTTTGTATTTCCACTGCAGTGGCCTACTACCGTCAGTGGGAGGGTCGAGAGTGGGAGGATGACAACCATCCAATGGGGATGAAGGGAAGCATGTACATGACAGCAAATATATTTCACTTCGATTATCCATTCCACAATATAGGTGCTTGGTTGAGATCCAACTGTATTTCACCCATGTATTACAATCTATTAATAAGATACACTCAGACCACACTCATGCACTTCCACATCAAGCTTTTAACATAGAGTATTTTTCCTTCACTCCCGCTCACTGCTCCTCTGCTCTGCTCCTCATAATCCCTCACATTGTTTTCATCTAGCCACCATGCATTCACTTCCATTCACCCTCTCCCAGAGTACCACATACAGTTAGGGTTAATTCCATTCCAATTACTATCCATCATTGTCAGCTCAGGTAAATTACAACTCATAGAGACAATAGGATTGGATAAACCTCATTATATTAATGGGATTGTTATACTAATCCGTTCACCATGAATAAAAACGTATTATATTACAACCGCAACATAACCTTTGATCTAATAACTGACTTCCTATTGTCATTGGCAAGGCAACTACTGCATAGTAGCAACAAGTTCCTCGTTGGCACTCCAGTCAACAGCTCCTTCTGCAGTAAACTCAGTCCTCACTGAAGCTGCTATTGATGACAGTAATCTGGCGATCCACGTCTGAGTGATTTGGCCATTATGACAGAGACAGAGAGTGCAGTGTTTGTTTGCACAGTGATCTGCTCCAACCTCCAACAGTAGAACAAGGGAATCTTACACTCATCCAAAATAACAGGAGCTGGACAAAAAGAAGATGAAGTACATAGAAAGAAGGGATATCCGCTCACTGTTTTTGACACTCCCAAACGTGGCTCCGACAGTAGGCCTCAAGCCAGAGCAGGTGGGAGCAGGCAGGACTTGTGCAGCTCAATGATCTCACTATCTGTTGACCTGGGCAACGATGTAAAAGAAGTAATCACTCTGTGATCACAACAACGAGATTAACATACAGAGCCAGAGTCTCACCCCAGGCATTTCTAAATTCCACTCTAAAAAAGTGATGATTTAACCATATCACTCTACACTGAGAGGTTTACCAGAGACTTCGTAGCGTTGAGATCATCATTAGAACCATCTTACGATGTATCTTTAGTAGCCAAACTGTTTCCGAGGCTTTGTTAGTAACGTTTGCCCTTAAAGACGTTTGCACATCTACGAGTGATCCAGACACTTGTAGAGCAGCTAAAGTTCATCGTTAGATGCTTTTTGCCCTTCCACACGACTTTACTCACAGAAGATCTCCGTTAAACATATAATCAAGATGTTTAGGCTAGGCATCTGTCTGACTGTAAGCTCCAATAACTTCAGAACGAAGTTGACTACAAATACAGAGTGCCAAAGTATTTGCAATTACTACAAACAAGTGACAGATAAAATAATGCTTCAAATGAAAACGGAGAAAACTACATTAAAAGATAAATAGGCTACATGGGCCTATACAGTATATTTCAATCATATTAAAATCATATTGAGTTTTATTTTTGCCACTAGGCTACTGCCTGTCATTTTTGCCTCAATATGCTTCATGATGTGTGACAAGACATGTGCAATTAGTGCATTATTATTGGGTAAGCATGTTAAGCTGCCTCAATATTTGTATCCACAGATTATAATACGTCTCTAAGAGCTGATCCGTCGTCAGCACTGTGGAATAATTCTAATATTAAGGTAAGATTTGAGTGGAGAATGCTGATCTGAGAGCAGTGTTGCTTTTCTGTCGATTCTACCAGTGTCGACAAATGGCTAAAGACGCACTTAGCGATCGTTCTCTCTGCGGGCTTGTTCCCGGGAAACACTTAAAAGCGCTGCCTTGGAAATAACGATGCGACTGGTACGATCATCACAACGCTTAATTAAGTTACATTGCAACTGGAGAACCCGAGACCCAGGTCGTTCCTGAGAGACAGGCTGACCTTGTGTACCAGACGTTTGCGTCGCAAATCAAGTCAACGTAGCAGATACATTGTTTGCGCTAACAAATGAAGCTGAACTGAATACACCCAGTCTCATGCGTCTGCCTTCAACCTCTTGTCTGTAGCCTACGTACGTCAATGGGTTACCGAGTAAGTGTAGCCATTTAGTACTTTCCAAAGTATATCCCCGAGCAAATGGCGGAGCAACGTGTCATGCTCACTTTAAAGGCTTTCCCATATTATTTTCCTTGGCTCAGAGACATGACTAGACCTCTGGTTAATCATATATGAGAAATACAAAAAAGAAAGACGGGGGGAAACAGGCTCTAGAAGTGTCTGAGAGGATATCAAGTCCTCACGGCCTGCATGTTGTCTGCGATACATATGAGCGAAAGCAAGCACGCCAGTAAACAAGGAAACTCCTATTCCGAATGGACCTCTCTTTGGCGCTTGTCAATCCGCACCCTCAGGCGCTAAAGCTGAGCACGGCGGACCTCGCACAACAGAAACCTGAGTCCACATCACAACCCACCGCAGACACTTGCTCCTAATAGCCATAACATGTAGAGCAGGAATGTGATGACTTCTGAACCATGCCAAGTGAAACCAGCCACACAAGTACAGCCCCCCTCCGCAAGTGTGAGCAGATAAGATCTTGTCTGGGAAGGACTGAGGGAGGAAGAAGGGAAAACAAGTGGCACAGCTTTTCATTTGACCTGTAGACGTTCTGTTCTGCCAGGAAGAACCTGTGAATGTCTCTGTGGGTGTTGAGTGAGGTCAGCAGGTGTAAGAAAACAAACAGCGGCATGGTTTCAACCTATCCAGCTAGCTACATAGATACTGTACTGCTGTATATGTTTTTATCTCACCATTGTGCTGAGCATCTTTTTGTATTGCATTATGCTGTTCCCCATGCCTGGTAATATGGTTGTACTATTTTAGGTGCTACCTGTTGATTCCTGTTTGACAATGTATGAGCTGGTTAAAGCTAGTATTGTATGACTACTGTGTGAGTGTATACTGTAGATGATCAGATCAGAAGAACAGGCCAGACAGACAAACAGAACCTGCCTGGACAATAGACACAGCCATAAGTCTCGGGACGTACAGGAGCGGCGCTAGTCTCAGCACAGAGGGAGTGGGGTGCTCTCGAGGCGCCATTCTGACCAAATCATAAAAAAAAATGAATAGCTGATATGGCCGATCATAAAACGCAAATTAGGCATCATCACTTGGGATGTCAACAGTTAACCGTTAGTTGGTTAACTGCTGAAAATACATTTGACTGGTCAAGCTTATCGGTCTACAGGTTAATTTGCATAATTTTGTGGAATTAAATGTCTGTATTTTTGTTAGTTCGTCATGTTTCTTATTTATTTATTTTTCTTTATTTACTTACCCCACAGCCAGCATTAGCATCGCTGGGAGTGGTAGGGCCTATGGCAGGATGCTTAAAAAAGCATGCCCAAATCCTCAGTCACTTTAAACCAAATGTTAAACAACTTAAATACCATAACAAGTTGCACATACAGAATATTGGAGGTTAGAAATTCTTGTATTTATATAACATTTTCCATAGAATAACATTTTTTTCAGAGGGTAGTTGCATTACAGTTCTACCAAGTATTTATATACCACTGAAATATTGTAAGAGCTATTTTGACCTCAACGAAGCAATACCCTTTGATTTATTCCACATTTTGTTGCCTGAATTCAAAATGTATTACCATTTGTTTATTTTCTCACTTATCTACACGCAATACCCCATAATGATATAGTGAAAACATGTTTAAGAAATTTTAGAACGTGTATTGAAAATGAAATACAGAAATGTCTAATTTCCATAAGTATTCACACCCCTCAGTCACTATTTTGTAGAGGCACCTTTGGCTGCAATAACAGCCGTGAGTCTTTCTGCGTAAGTCACTATGAGCTATCCACACCTGGATTGTGCAACAAAAAAAATGAAACTCTTCAAGCTCTGTCAAATTGGCCACTGTTGGAACTGTTGGAATCATAGAAATAGAATGATTATTCTAATTCTATGGTTGGTGTTTGGCATGACAACATATCAAAAAGCCAGGTAGGAGTTATGAAAGGGTAGGAACCAAAGTGTTGTTCAGTATTTCCCAGAGGACTCTAGTCAAATTTGAATTGATGTTACATTTAGACAACGATTACAACATACTGATCTACACCACCACTGGTAGCAAATTGTATTAGAGCTAACGTTTGCTTTGCCCTAGCTAGTGCATTTAGCTAAATGCTAGCTAGTTAGCGATTAGCATTATTTTAAGCACATGCCATCTTCCTTAGACTAGCCAACTAACTCCCATTTTGCAGAGAGTAAGATACACAAACCAATAGTATAATAGAGAACATATGGATTCATCTTCAGAAACAATGTGGAAAGCAGCATTGTTCTTGTTTTGGAAGAATATGTTGAGTGAATGAATTGACAGCATGATGTGACAGCTTGTTTGAGCAGAGTAGAAAACATTGTTGAGGCTAAATATTGTTACTCATTGAATTTATTTGATTTTCGTTTTAGAAACTGTTGCTCCCAAATGAAAATTTCAGGTCGCACAGCAAAATATTTCATTGTATATGCAATGAAATTGGTCGCACTTTAGAGCCCTGTCTACACCCCATGGCAAAATGTGTAGCATTGTAGGAAATTAACTCAAAAACGTAATTGTTTTCCTCTCCGCCATCGAGGGGGGGCCACTAAAATATTTTCCCCGCCAGGTAGGAGGTCCCCCAAACAAGATTTCACTGAGGGCCCCCTAACGGCTAGGGTTGGCTTTGGTTGTAGGCAGTCTGCATATTGAGAAGATATAATGAACTGTTTGAACCCTGGAAGTTTAACTTCCTAGCCTATTTACAAGGGATGTCTTACCTTGCTTCAAAGTGACCTAGCCAAAATCCAACCGTAGAAACATTTGGGTGATTATTGTGTAGGCCGTGGCCACTCCGGAAACCTCTTTCTCAAATTTAAGGATCCGGATCATGTTTTTTTAATATGTAGCTGCTGACACTCCCCCAATCCTTTGACATTTCTGTCTTTACTCGCCCTCTTCTTAACCATGATGATGTAGCCTATGTCTGTCTTATCTTTCCAAACAGCTGGAGAAAAAAAAACCTGCGGCAATTTGAAAGAACATTCCCAAAAATATATAGCCCATTATGAAGGCTACAACCTTCTCTGTCTGTTGCA
>NC_060180.1:46913160-46930660 GCF_021184085.1 Oncorhynchus gorbuscha | reverse complement strand
CTAACAGTTGCTGGAAGGAAACCACTCAGGGACTTCACCATGAGCCCAATGGGACTTTAAAACAGTTACAGAGTTTAATGGCTGTGATAAGAGAAAACTGAGGATGTATCAACAACATTGTAGTTACTCCACAATACTAACCCCATTCACAGTGAAAAGAAGGAAGCCTGTACAGAATACAAATATTCCAAAACATGCATACTTTTTTCAACAAGGCATTAAAGTGATACTGCAAAAAAATTGGCAAAGCAATTAACTTTTTGTCCTGAATACAAAGTATTATGTTTGAGGTAAATCCAATACAACACATTACTGAGTACCACTCTTCATATCTTCAAGCATAATTGTGTCTGCATCATGTTATGGGTATGCTTGTAATCTTTTGAGGATAAAAAATAAACGTAATGGAGATAAGCACATGCAAAATCCTATCGGGAAAGTCTGCTTTCCGCCAAATACTGGGCGATGAATTAACCTTTCAGCAGGACAACAACCCAAAACACAAGGTCAAATCTACACTGTTGTTCTTTGCCAAGAAGACCATGAATGTTCCTGAGTGTCTGAGTTACAGTTTTGACTGAAATATACTTGAAAATATATGGCAAGACCTTAAAATGGTTGTCTAGCAACGATCATCAACCAGCTTGAAAAATGTTGATAAGAATAATGGGCAAATGTTGCACAATCCATGTGTGGAAAGCTCTTAGAGACTTACCCAGATAGACTTATAACTGTAATCATTGCCAAAGGTGATTGTACAAAGTATTGACTCAGGGGTGTGAATACTTATGCAAATGAGATATTTCTGAATTTAATTTTCAATAAATATGCAAACATTTCTAAAAATATGTTTTCACTATGCCATTATTGTCTGTAGATGGGTGAGAAAAACAACAACAATTTCATCCATTTTTAATTCAGTCTGTAACACAACAAAATATGGAATAAGTCAAATGGTGTAATTACTTTCTGAAGGCACAGTAAAGGCCCAGTGCAATCAAAAACTTGATTTCCTGTGTTTTATAATATATTTCCACAATATGAGGTTGGAATAATACTGTGAAATGGTAATAATTCCCTTTAGTATTTAACTAGGCAAGTCAGTTTAATTAAAAACAAATTACTCTTTTCAATGATGGCCTAGGAACAGTGGGTTAACTGCCTGTTCAGGGGCAGAATGACAGATTTGTACCTTGTCAGCTCGGAGATTTGAACTTGCAACCTTTCGGTTATTAGTCCAATGCGCTAACCACTAGGCTACCCTGTCGCCCCAAAACTATGCAGAAAACGAGTTAATAGATCAATAAGAAAGGTAGTTCCAAACCTCTCTGCCAATAACAGATCACTTTCAGCTTTCCCCTCCCCACTCAGAGCACTCCGAGACATTCCTATCAAAATTATTGTTTGAGAAACTGCCCTTTGCTAAAAAGCTCTTTTTTTGTTTATTTTTGACAATTTTAATTGAAAGCAATCACTGTACGGAACTGAATTGTTACCCAGAAATGATTTGATATTGAGATAAAAAACGGCTGATAAAAGGCCTGATGATTATCACCAGTTGAATTGGGTACTGGTATAGATCAAATAGGGGAACGTCTGGGGGATACTCAAAGAGAGGTTTGCGAAAAACAGACGTAGACCATTAGATTTCTCCCCACAGAATGAACCTATCCTGATTGTGGCCAGTCTTTCCCAGCCCTGGGTCTAAGAGTAGGAGTGCTGATCTAGGACTAGAGAGCCCACCACTGTTTATGATGGATTTCTGTCCAGCTGAGCATGTCATTAGATTCTCATCAGTATTACCACCAGGAGACCTATTAGCTGAAATCAGTGCAGGACACAGCATCTTTAATATTTCATTGGAAAATATTGATTTGTTGAAGGATGCAGTGTGTGATTGGCGAAATGCAAACCTGTAGTGAATTTCTTGGGACTGAGGATCTCTGATCTAGGACGGTGTCTTTCCTGTAGCCTTCCCTGTCCTCTGGCTCTAATGCCTCTGAGCTGCAGAATCCGACAAATGTCTGCCCTCTCAAGGGAAGATGAGTTGCTCAGCAAGAGGGTTCCACAAGCCTTTCTATGAAATCCATCCTCAAGATGAGTGAATGGAATTCCCATTTCCTATCCTCCAACTGCACCGTTCCATGATCTGTTCTTTCTCAGTTTGATCAGCTGACTCTAACAGACCACCTAATGCCCAGTTGGCTCAAATCCCACTCTTTTCTTTCATCATTTTTTTCTTTCTCAACAGAAATCAATCAGTTATCATTTAAAGCTCCTCTAATGGCCTGTCAGTCAATCTACTTCAATTCCAAATGTGACTTCAATCGTGATAATATTATAACATGCAATAGGCCTACTCAATAGTCAATAACTCAGAAGACAGTTCATATTTTGTCAAGAGATGGCAACGGACAGCTCTTAAACATTAGGTCAACGATGGATTACTTAGAATCAAAAGAAAATTCCAGTTGAAAATCTCCCACCCTAATTTCCACAATCTGGGAAGGGGCAATTGGGTTTCATTCATTTTTCAACTGGCCCCCAACTCAAGGCTTGAAGGCATCCCTCATTCTCCTAATGCTTACTGCTTAACACAATACGACGTCAAAGGGGATTTGACTGTTTTGGGAAATGATCAACATCAGTGCCATAAGAAGACCAATAAATGTCATTTGATTATTTGGCTACGGAGACCAAATAAAACTGTAGTTAATGAAGCATCGTTGAAAGTGGCTGAATCAGTGGCTGAGGCTATATCCAAATGATTGTAGTGTAGCCTCTATCTCATGGGTTTACACAACTGCATTGGATAACATAACTGATAGGCGAAATTTCAATTGAATACTTGGGAAATAATCAATATTCTTAATAGTGAAATCCGTTTATTAAATTTGTGTATAAAGGATTCATTACATGATATCGAAAAAAAATCATTGAGATTACTAGGAAATGTACATTTTGCGTATACATGTTCTGATTAAAGTAATAATGGGAAGGAAAGTAAACTGCACTTATTTTGTTGAATTATGATTCCACATTCTTCTTCTTCTTTTTTATATATATCAGTCTCATTAAAATAATAACATCATTCATTTTGCCCCCCCCCCCAAAAAAAATGTACCTTTCCCTTTTCCCACTGCCTCTCTCATAAACGAATGTGTTCTGCACCTGCCATTAGGCCAATGTCTGTCATCGAATATTGAATCAAGCAGAACGGAGCATGACCCCTTTTTAAGTTAATCAAATCATGCTGAAACTAGTTTGCGCAAAAAAATGTTTTACTCTGCATAACCAGTCTGTGTCGGTATTATACCCTTGTTTCCGCAGTGTGCACTTTGAAATCAATAGTGTCATTGACTCAAGTGCATTTTTTTTTCTTCATACAATTTCACTCGACAAGCTTTGTAACCCATCTTCACGATTCCGTCTCAGCTTGTTAACGTCGATACCAACTGTCCGTTGACAGGGTCAATTAGACCGGTATGATGGGCTACAACTTAATTGCCAGGGTGCCCAGTGTTGGAAACCACATGCTGATATTAGCCTATCCTTTCAAAGAAACGAACTGAAAGCAACAATAAATTAACATAAAGGACTGTATATTGTTGAAATAACAGGTAGGCATAACAATCATATGATATTGCAGAATTGAAGTTAAAAGTAGAGTGAAATGCAAACTTACCACCAGATAGGGTAACTTGGTATGGCATGCGTAAGCCCACAAAGAAACAGGAAACATCCAAGGTATATCATCCTTAAAAAAGTTTCGCTAAACATCTTCACCAGATACACGCGCGCACATACGCGCACACTAGTTTTTCAATGAGAGAAAAAACGAAACAATCTGCGCTGCTTACCAAAATGTCTCACCTTGTCCTAAAACTAGTGCCAGGTTAGAGAAACAGTATTTTGCGACTAGTCATGGCAGAACACAGGAGCCAAATATTAAAAGTTAAAACCAGCTTGCTTTTAGGACCCAATCAGCAGGTACTGCCAAAGGGGAAATTCTGGTGAGCGCTGTTCGTTCCCTTGCGTGCGCTCTTTGCCTGAGTCAGTTAGGCTGAACGCAAACACAAGAATGAGCCCATTTTAAGAAGATAATGTTTTAGTGCTCATTAAGACGTGGTCGCATTGGCATGCTGTGTGTGATATATAATGTTGTTTAAAGGAGAAGAGGGAGGGTCCGAGGTCTTTTAAATAGACATGGAACCCCCGTGGATTGGGTAGCTATAACAACCTGTCCGGATTTCACTCCCTGGTTTGAAGCTGCTAAAATGCAGAAATAAATATGTGTGAATTGCTTGAGCCCCGCTATTCAGTTTTCTAATCCTTCATTTGTCCCCTGTATGTCATTATGGATGCATCTACATACACCTGAGAAGTTGTTTTGTAAGTGATGAGCTGAGTACTAAAAACGTGGAACTTTAACTTGCAGATGTGGTTATATCATTACTCCCAAATTAGTACCTCAAACCAAATTTGCATGATCCTTAGAATGTTCCTTATACTATTATACCCATTCAGATAGCCTAGGTTGTAGAAAAAAATGATGTAACGAATTTGGGTTATTTTTGAAAGATGGAACATGTAATTATATCCGTCAATTATCCATTTTATGTGACTATATTTTGTCATTTTCTGCAGCATTTGGCAACATGCTTACTTTTGACACATTGTGATATCCGTTGAAATTGCGATGTTAGGGTTAATTGAAAGCTTTTGGTTCTTATCGATTCACTTTCACATAATTAATGCCGTTTATCTCATTTATCATGACAAAAGTTTTGGCCTACAAGAGAGAATGCATGTCGGTTGTACAAATAGTGTCAAATATCTACAAATAAGGAACCACCTAATCTGGAATCGAATATTGTTCACTTTACAGAATATAATATAATTTGTACTATTGGCGAGATAAACCATACATTTTAAAAAAACGAATTGTCCATACACATATGTCGGGCTATCTATGTACTTCATGTCTTTGCAGCATGAAGTACATATGGTTGCCTGTCCCTAGCTGTGGTGAGTTTAAATGACATGGTGTTGTACTTCCTCTCTCTCAATGTCAAGTGGCTGTTGATATGTGATCTAATAGGAAGTGGACTAGTCCTCATTCCCCATTGATATGCACTCACGGATGCATATCTTCGTTCGAACTATATTCTTGCGGTGATTGTTTAAATAAATAGCTTACCAGAGACCTATAGTTGCACGGACTGTCATGTTAAAGTAAACTCACACTGAAATAAGCTTTGAATTGACGAGAAAGGGGAACCAAGTTGTAGTAGGCAACAACGACTAAAATGCCAAGCAAATGGATTATACTCAAATCCAGTCACCCATTTAAATGATATATTTCCTCCAGCAGTTTTATCCCGTTTTACACATTTTCTATACCCAATAAATAAACGGACATTTTTGAAACCCTAATAAGATACACACTTTTTTTTGTGAATCCAACATTAATGAATTAAATGACGTACTTCATTCTTGTTCATCAATACGTTTTTTATGGATGTGTTGCCTTAAAAACATTTATGTTGGTTAATATAATGTGATACACAATCACATTCATCAATCAGTTGATTCACGAATTCATTAACTCCACCCCTCACTCACTCATAAATGTATTTCATTCTCATTTCAAAAGCCTCCAAACCGCGAGCCATCAGAAGTAGGATGAGAGCCGTCTGAAGAGGCACTACCCCCAGCTACGTTACATTCTCAGCGTGAAACATTTGGTTCTATCGCCATCTTGTGGACATTGAGCGTGCTATGAACTCGGTGCATTTTTATACGGAGCAGGGGTGGCACAACCACTCAGCAGACAAGACCAGGGGACCAAACGGATCAACAGCTTTTATCAGGAAGATAATGTCACCGTAGTAGGACCTCGAGACATACATTGCTTAGAACGGGCTGCAGAAACGTCCCTCTTCTCAATGATTGCTCTTGTACGCATCCTAAACTGTCTGTATCCGGTACACTACAGTTGACCACTTGATTGACATAGAATTCTTTGTGGTTCATTTCTGATGAGCCAAGGGGGTCTTGTTGATAGACAAGACAATAGGTCACAATTTCTCCACAGGAAAGTGATTCCTTCCTTTACTACTATGTGTCAAGACAAAATGAGTTGTGTTGAAAATTGTCGTTCTTGTTCTTGGTGAGTCATATTTAACCATGAACACTAGATTAAACACCCGATTTCAGATACTTTGAAATACATCTATAAATAGTCTCTCTTGAAACGTCGTTAGAAGCCAAGGTGTTCAGCGGCTGCAGCTAGAGAGGGCTACAGGTGCAGAGAGAACCAGGTGCCAAACCTGCCTCGGATAGAAGGGAAAATCTGGAAGCAGGCAGAAGGAAGGGGGTACTGACCATATGTCAATGGGTAATGGCAGGGAGGAAGTGTGAACGATGACTTTTTTCCAACTGCTGTCAGCATTGGCATGCGGTCTAAGTCAGGGGTGGTGAGGAAAACACATGTCTTCTCAGTTTACAGTAATAGCATGGCATGTCATGTGAATGTCTGTGCAGTGTAACTGCCCAGCCTGGAGGTGACGAATACACCATTTATACTGCATGAAGTCTGTGTGATGTGATTTTGCCAGTATTAGTCTTTATGAATCAGCTTGCGTACAAGCACCGATGAATGTCAGATTGACGTCGTGGTTGAAGTGTTGGAGCCCTCCAAGTCCTAGCTGCCTCTCAGGTTTACGAGAGAATGATGACTGTTTACTTGAGTTGAAATAACAGATCAAATCATGTTTCAGATTACCAGTGGCTCTTAGTATAGTTAGCTACTATGTAGTTACTGTTTTAATCACACCAATACATACAAATATACGTAAACAGTATACGTGCAAGTTGATTGAAAGTGTGACCCTGTCCTCTCTCCCGTGGGTGTAATACATCTGTCATTGTTGCTATTTTTCCGGCTGCAGCAGTGCCCATTCAGTTTTTTCCTCAGTGGGGAACAGAGCGACATTGTGTCAGTTGGCCACTATGGCACCTCTATGTGGCCAGGGTGACCTCACTGCCATGATGATGTCATCCACAGCATGATGTCAAGGCCAAGCCATGTCCATAGCAGTGAGTGACCCTGGCCAGCCAGCCCTGTATGTGTCTCCGGTTGCACATGGCTCATTCAGCCTCTCGTTGACAAAAGACAGCAGAGCACACTATAATGACATGACTTTAGAAAACATCGAATCAATCATACTTTTAAAAAATTTCATTACTAATGTGATTCTTTAGCTGAGGCGTGAAAATAAACGATGACACTGTGCCATTCAGACACGGGGATTGAGACGCGCGTGATTTAAATTCCATAGACACACTGTACACATGTTCATACACATCATTCATTTATTCTAACAACATGATTCTCTGCATTCATTCAGAGCGCCTACAGTCAATCCGTTATGCATTTACAGAACAGTGACATGCCACTGTTATTGAACTATAACTCAAAAGTGTACAGAGTCAAAATTATTGCAGTGAGGACATTTTTCTCCTTCTTTTCCCGGTTTTCATTTCTCTCTGCAGTTTGACGGTCTATTAGTGTTCATGTTTCAGTCTACATTGACTCATAGACTGGAATAGCTGCTTTATTTGCTATCCAGGGAAAATAACCCAATAGCTGGGTGGGCGATCTGAGTATTTTTGTAGCGCACTTGAATAAGATTAATTGTGCAAGGATGTCAACCACTAGATGGCAGCATTGCGTAATGAAATGATAGTTTCACCTCATTGAGTATTGTTCTGTTGTGTTTCCTTGGCTCCTCTTGTCATATAGACTATATTTAGATTACTGGCAACAACTATCAGACATAAAACAAACAGATCTGACAATCAATAGTGGATAATTAAGTATTTGCTAATTTCCTGCAATAGAATGTGTTCTCTAACAAAGAGATATTAAAGTATGATTTTTTTTTAACAGACAAGATAACAAAACAAAAGGTCAAGCTACAAGTCTAGCCAAACTGCATGTCAATCACCAACTCCCAAAAATTGGTTTCAGGTTCAGTTACAAAACCATACTCATGCAAAATCAGCAATCAAACAAACATTGACAACTACAACGGCAATTGAGATGTGTGTACAGTGTCCCATCTGAGCTGTAACGGCACGATCAAATGTTTCTAGTCTGGAACACAATTCCACCATGTCCTGACTGTGAGTGAGTTCAAATGCAGTCAACAGGAACACATAGCAGTGGCCCAGGCCAGGGAGACACAACCTATTGATTAAATACAGCCAGCCATTCCTCCAGTGGTGCTGCTCTGTTTACATTACAAAGTTCCCAAGGAAACGAGAGAAGGGAGTTAGCTGTGCCTTGATAAGTGTCAGTCTACGTCAGGACACACCCCAGGAGAAGCTCAGCTCACACCTGGAAACTACCCATCAATTTCCCCTTCACTTAAAGACATGCTAAAAGCTGCTATTCTTGGCAGGATAGGCGCTGCCATTTGGTGTTGATACCACTATGTCTCCCTCTGAGGTCCGGCCCTAGCCTTTTGAGGGTTCTAGGCGAGATTTGGTCAGGGGGCCCCTCTGCCTTGCGGGCAAAACATTTTAGTGGCTACCCTCTTTAATGGAGGAGAGAAACGTTTTCATTTCAAAGGGCTAATTGAGTGACTGTCAGACGTAATATTAATAAGACAGCATTGAAGGTGACCTCCACTCTGGACACATCCTCTCTGGGCAGTCTCTTGGACAGTAGAGTCACCAACATCTGTGGACTGGATGTGTATGACATCATACTATGTCAGGACGGATGGACAAGGTCATGGCCGTTGTACTTCCAGTTTCTGAGGACTAAGGACACAAATTGACAGGCAGACGTGTGTGTGTGCGCACGGATCTGTGTATGTGTCAGGATGAGCTATGATCCAGATGGGTGGGAAGGGAGGAAAGCTGTAGGTAGCCTGTACAGCCTCACTCCGCCCATTGCTGTGCCCTTCATCTGCAACTGGCCTTAACCCATTGCTATGGCATTTATCTGCATGTGTCGCCTCAGCCCTGGCCTTTGATCACTGGGCTCTTCCTCTAAGGCACTTGGACAGTTGTGTCAGAGCTGAGGTCACAGATAAAGCAGTGGAGTGTCTGAACATGAGAGTCAGTCAGTGGACGTTTTGACATCACAGGAACACCCTCCCTGTCAACTCAGGACAGAATGGCTTTCATCAACTGCAGCTTGTCAGGACGGACACAGGGAGCAGGGACACAGGCATCTCTCCTCCACGTATTCTACCTCCCTCTCGCTCTTTCCCTCCCTCCCTCTCTCCCTCCCTCCCTACAGACAATGACACTATCTCCGGGTCATCCCAGGTCATCATTGCTGACTAAGAGAGACACCAATGACCACAGCTGTTCCTTTAGTTATTCAAAAAGGAAAAATAAAACAGAATCTTGTCAACACCATAACACATTCCAATGGATACACATGAACTATATCAAAATAAAATGACATCCTGCAATGTTCAATGTTTTTTCCTGTTTAAAAAAATGTACTTGGGTGCTCAAGAGAGTAAAGCCAAATAGCAGATCCTGGAGATTTGTCACTCTGTATACATGGTTTACCCTGAGTGTTCACTTGTTTGCTTGGCAACCACTGGACTGATCATATCTTTTGGTTTTGGTGAATAACTGAATAATATCTATGTCTGATGGAGGGTCAATGCAAATGACCGACTATATGTTCTGGGTTTATAATGCACAACGAGTAACACTTGCTTGAAACGGAATGTAGTCAATTGAGTGAATTGTACATTTAAACAGACCACACATTAAGATATAGTGTTTCGTTAATAAATAGACCTTTGAAATGCGACATCAACTTGTCAAATATACTTTGTTGTTGTGCTTCCTAGGCTAACCCGCGTACAGTGTAATTCTCTACTGTCTACGATAACGTGCTGCAATATTGGACTTTGTTGAACTAAGATCAAACTTTACTATCACAAAGAAATGTTTAATCTCGCAATGTTGATGTTGTTATTCTTTGCGTTGGAAGAATAACAAGGCAAAGAAAGGCTAGCACTCTCAGTTGAACTCAACCCTCACTCAAAAACATTGGAGTCCTCCATTAGCGAAGTCTCCATAGCAAGGTGTCATTTAGACAGGGATTTTCGAGAATGGACATGCCACTACATGCACATACAATTTGGCTCAATTATGTCATAACATTTCACTAGAAAATGTGCAGGGACCATAAGTTACATGTCACAAATGAAGTCTTGGGATTAAGTTCCATTAAGGTATTCATTGGGACTGGAGAGCTCCCACTTTATGCTGCCATATAACCTACTGTATTATCTTAAAAGCTATAGGCAATCTATATACTATATATATATATATATACAACAGTTTATATATATATACAACCATTTTTATATATATAGTTTATATGCAGTGTATATATATATATACAACAATTTAGAACCCTTGAATGAGTAGTTGTGTCCAAACTTTTGACTATATATATATATATATAGTGGACACACAGCACCAGTCAAAAGTTTGGAAACAACTACTCATTCAAGGGTTCTAAATTGTAGAATAATAGTGAAGACATCAAAACTATGAACTAACACATGGAATCACGTAGTAACCCCAAAAAAATCATTGTCCTGTTGAGAAACAACAGGTAGAAAAACCCTTGAATGAGTAGGTGTGTCCAAACATTTGCCTAGTACTGTACATAAGCACTTTGTGACAACTGCTGATGTAAAAAGGGCTTTATAAAATACATGTGATAGAATTGAATTAGTGTACAGATCATACAGTACTGTCCCATTGTGAAAAAATATCAACAAAGACCTCAGCATAATCTGTATACTACATGTGTCGTGAGCTGCAGCTTTGACATTAATTCCAGTATTTGTCATTGTAAGCTTTCCTTTTGACCTTTATCTCATTATGCCAGAAACCTGTACTGTGAATAAGTACATCCTTGGGGAGTTCAGATGATGAGGTGAAGTTGCATGTGGGAGATCCTGGTGTCACTAATTTACAACAGGACTAAATACCTGTTGCCTGGTTACACTACTCCAAATCCAGGCCCCCTCGATTGATTACATTATTTGTTATGATATTCAATCACGTCCGCAGGTCTGTGGTTAAATAATGTGCAACCAACAGAGTTGATGAGGGTATCTCCCCCCCCCCCCGCATAGTTACCTCACTCCTCCCCAGTTCGCAGTGTTGGGTAAGTGGATGAGTTATGTCATTTAGAGTGTACCCAGGGACACAATCAAAACAATCCAGGGATTGACAGTGCATGTACTGCCGTTTCAAAAACAACAGTTACTTATCCGGTTCCGAAGGAAGAGTGGACTGGCTGGCTGGTCCTGAGAACTGCACAGTGCACAGTGGTGCGACCTGAACGACCGGGCGCCTGAAACAGCAGTGAGCGCAGACGCACCGTCAGCCTACATCCCAAGCCACAAATTATGTCTGGGGCATGGAAAAGATCTTGTGGGCTGGCCGGGCAGAGTAGGGGTGGTGAGAGCAAGAGAGGAGGTTGGTGGTGGTGGTAGCAGAGCCGGATTGGACGGATACGGTACCAAGACAAGGTCAGAGCAAGGCTAATACGCAAGAGACTGGAAGTACTGTAGTAGTACCAGAAACTCCACGTTGGAACTTCTCTGGCGTGTCCTGAGCTCACTGGTTCAGTCACAGGACTGACAAACGTCAAACTGTTGAGGGCATCTACTGTGGGCATCAATTGTGTCTGAAAAAGGTGCAGATAGTCTACCCGTGTCAAGATATCTGGGGCCATGCAAACATCAGCCATCAGGTTTAGGTTTAGCCTGTGCTGAAAGAAATACCTCGAACTTCGTCAACATCCTACAGCACATTCCAGCTCATTTGAATGGTTTGCGCTCAGAAGTGCTCCTAACCGCAATGCCCAGAGGAAACTCATTGTAATTGCAAAGAAATGCAACACTGCAGGCTAACTCCTAATCCTGTCTGAGCATTGTAGTCACACTATGAGTTGAGACCAGGTTGGCTTTTTCACAAGAAAAGATAAAAGCCACACCCGCATTTAGTTACGGATACCTTTCACCGTGATATTTGATATTTCGACATACAAAATCATTTCTATTATTCACGTTCCTCGATGCAAAATGCGTAACAAATTGATGCAAAAATTCAGTCAGGCATCATAGCCGCCATATCAGAGGTGTGAGAGACAGAGATTAAAGTCAAGAGGCGTGAAGAACAGAGGAGTAGGGTAGAGTAGCTGCAACAAGTTGAAGGGAAAAGTACTGACACACACAAACACACACCAAAGGACTGCTTTCCTGGTTTCTCAGCCTGGTGTAATGAGAAGGGCGAGCATTTAACTTAAGCAGGGTGTGGGAATCAATTACCCCACTCACCAGACATGCAGGACCAGTGGGTAATGCCTGCCAGGATTACTGTTCATTCTTGTCATGTACTGTAACCGACAAATCCTCCAGCTGATCTCCTTTAAACCAGGTGCTAATAAGAAGCAGACCAGGGACCTCTCTCTTACTGGGGCGCAGATTCAGAACTGAACTGACTGAAAAAAGTGGGATGCAAGTGGACACCTGTATGTAGTCATACCAAGCACAACACTTCCTTGGACTCATTTCTCATTCACTCGTATCCCCTATTTGTGATGCTGTCTATCTAGCAGAACTGGCCAATCGGTAAACAGAAACTTGGCAGAAGCATGGCTGTTCCTGGTACAGGTGTGAACGTTACTGTGATCTTAGTGATGAATGGGGATGTGTTGTTTAATTCTGGGGGATGAATAGACTTCATCCCTGGTTCTGGCATGAGTTTTCCCCATGTGCAGGCTAGGAGAAGAAAGCTGGATTCTTCCCAAGTCCAGATCCATATCTATCTTTTACTCCTTGCTTCATAGATTAAGGCGCGCGCGCAATATGTCAGGCAACAGGCTCCTGTTAAAAGAACGAAACTACGATCTTGATGTGTCTGAAAATCATGCAATGTATTGATTATCTGTGTAAAATGATGACCATGAACGTTTCTATTATGCAACCGAACACTATAGATTGGAATAGAAGTACCAGAACGAGCATAGACAATCTTTTCATGAGCACGCTTGCCAAAATCCTATTGATTTATGGCTTTGAGTATGAATTTGTGCTTACTAATAAAAGGTTTCATCTTCTGCTCTTGCGAAATATTAGCCTAAAGAAATATGCTTTGCACATGCAGTTTGCGAACTACAAATGAACCGTACTTAGTTCAGTTTGTACCTAGTTCAGTTCAAACTTAGTTAAGTTTTCTTCTCTTGTGAGAAATAACACTGAAAAGGATATTCCACAAATGCTATAGGCACATTCACTGATCTTTGATGTAGGTGGAGAATATTTGACCAAAAAGAATGAGTAATGGTTACACTGTCTGTGATATATTATGTTTTCGCTAAACATATGCAGGCCAGCTGCAGGCGTCTGCAGGTGATCTAAACAGTGTTTCTCTCCATGTAGCCAATACATTCACTTTTGGGAGCAGAGCAACATGGGGGATTATATTTGTCCATAACGTCTTTTTGACAGATGTACCCAGCACCAGAACACATTTTGAATGAGCATATAGTGCCAACTGAGAATACAAAACATTAAGAACACCTGCTCGTTCCATGACAGACTGACCAGGTGGATCCAGGTGATCACCGATGTTCCCATATTGATGTCACTTGTGAAATCCACTTCAATCAGTGTAGGTGAAGGGCAGGAGACGGGTGTAAAGAAGGATTTTCAAGCCGTGAGACAATTGAGACATGGATTGTGTTTGTATGTGTTCCATTCAGAGGGTGAATGAGCAAGACAAAATATTGAAGTGCCTTTGAATGGGGAAAATCATTGGGGGGGGCGCAGTAAGGTGTTACTAATGTTTGGTATACTCAGTGTAGTCACTGCTACACAGAATACTGTAGCAATAGAAGTGATGATTCAGTGAAAAATAGGTAACGCATAAACTTTTCCAAGCCAAGCCATTTAGTGGTGTAGGCTAGACTACATGCAACTATTGCACAACCCCTAGCCCCTAAAGGCTAGCTTGCCATTCCAGAAATGACATGTCATTGACCAATTGGCAGTAAAAAAAAACCAAAGTATATAGCAGACTGACACCTCTGCTCAGCTGACCTCAGTTAGCATGCTGCACAACGACTACTGGACACCTTCCAACACAGAGGGACAGCTCATGAATGTCAAAATCAGGTGTTGTTGACTTCACTAGTCTCTACCTCAAAGGTTCTAAACATGCTCATGACAAGTTCACCCAGTTTCACAGAGTTCCTTAGGCCTAATGTCTGTATGCAAGGAAATTACTCCATAAAAAGAATAATGTTGGGTTATAACAAATACTTCTCAATTAGAAGGTCTATTGTCAGTCTGTAAAGTAAGACTGTGGTTGTGTGTGCACGCTCGTGCCTGCGCACATTTGAAAACATTTGACAATATCATTCATTGATTTCATAATGTAAAATATTGAATATTGAACATCATGCATAATTATAATGTCTAACAATCAGCGCCACAAAGCAAGTCCTCTCTCTCTCTCTCTGTATCTCTCTGTTACCCACTCCTTCTCTCTCTCTCTGTGTATCTCTCTGTTACCCACTCCTTCTCTCTCTCTGTATCTCTCTGTTACCCACTCCTTCTCTCTCTCTGTATCTCTCTGTTACCCACTCCTTCTCTCTCTCTCTGTATCTCTCTGTTACCCACTCCTTCTCTCTCTCTCTCTGTATCTCTCTGTTACCCACTCCTTCTCTCTCTCTCTGTGTATCTCTCTGTTACCCACTCCTTCTCTCTCTCTGTATCTCTCTGTTACCCACTCCTTCTCTGTATCTATCTGTTACCCACTCCTTCTCTCTCTCTGTATCTCTCTGTTACCCACTCCTTCTCTCTCTCTCTCTGTATCTCTCTGTTACCCACTCCTTCTCTCTCTCTGTATCTCTCTGTTACCCACTCCTTCTCTCTCTCTCTCTGTATCTCTCTGTTACCCACTCCTTCTCTCTCTCTCTCTCTGTATCTCTCTGTTACCCACTCCTTCTCTCTCTCTGTGTCTCTCTGTTACCCACTCCTTCTCTCTCTCTCTGTATCTCTCTGTTACCCACTCCTTCTCTCTATCTCTGTATCTCTCTGTTACCCACTCCTTCTCTCTCTCTCTCTGTATCTCTCTGTTACCCACTCCTTCTCTCTCTCTGTGTGTATCTCTCTGTTACCCACTCCTTCTCTCTCTCTGTATCTCTCTGTTACCCACTCCTTCTCTCTCTCTGTATCTCTCTGTTACCCACTCCTTCTCTCTCTCTGTATCTCTCTGTTACCCACTCCTTCTCTCTCTCTCTCTGTATCTCTCTGTTACCCACTCCTTCTCTCTCTCTGTATCTCTCTGTTACCCACTCCTTCTCTCTCTCTCTCTGTATCTCTCTGTTACCCACTCCTTCTCTCTCTCTCTGTATCTCTCTGTTACCCACTCCTTCTCTCTCTCTGTATCTCTCTGTTACCCACTCCTTCTCTCTCTCTCTCTGTATCTCTCTGTTACCCACTCCTTCTCTCTCTCTGTATCTCTCTGTTACCCACTCCTTCTCTCTCTCTGTATCTCTCTGTTACCCACTCCTTCTCTCTCCCTCACTCAGACTTGCTCTCTTGCTAATGGGAGGAGCGCAACATTCTTCTCTGTATAAGAAGTGCCGAACGTACAACAAGGGATTTTACACAGCTACTCAGGAGAAACGAAATGATCTGCCTTGGAGCCGCAGCAAAATGCTGGATGGACAGCTACTCCTGGGATGGTTATCGTTCACAGTTATAGTGTACCTCTTCAACTTGCCCGGACCGACCACAGCGTATTTCGGGTAGGCACTGGATCCATCCACATGTTCATGACACTGTCATTGATTTGAGTTCGTTACGAGACATGTCATGCGCTCTTAGATCAATTTTGATAGACCGGATAAATTACGTTACTCGTATTAGCCTACCGTTCATTGAAATGTTTCTACTTTCGTATTGCGTAGTCCTAAATATGTCCGAAAATTTGAAATTTACATTCATCACTGTTTATGTTTCCTCTAAAATCAAATGCGGTGCAAATGAATCAGATACTGGTGTCCTTGTCGCTACGTTGTGATTTGTTTCAGGTATCTGCAATGTTGTTGCATAGAACTAACTGACAGTTCAACAGCACCTGTGTAGCGCAGTAGGCTGTCACAACCGGTGGTGAGAGCAGGTTGAGATCATTCCGTCGCGTTGAAATGGTTGATTTGACTGACCAGTGTAATAGCTCAGGCTACCGAAAGTGTATGCCGAAGCAGATTTTTAAGGGGTTAGGGAGGGGTTGGGGGTTCTCCAACACACTTAGAATTAGTGGCGGCTGGAGGAACCCCGGAGATCCTCAAGGAACACCTGGAGTTCCGTAAGGAACACTGGCCAGTGGTTCATATTTGCATCTTCCATTAGTTGAGGGGTTCTTGGAGGAACCTTTAATGTTTCAATGAGGCGAAGGGTGTTCCTGGAGGAACCCTGGACTGGCGGTTTGCCTTAATAGCGGTGTGGCTTTTAGATAGATCTATTTTGGCCACTCATTAGAGTAAATGTCATTCCTGTTCTGTTGTATTGTCATTACATGTTAACGGTGAACACTGACACTTTTGTAGCTTCAACTTGATGCTTACAGTGGTGTATGAGTTCCTATGCAAATCCCCCAGTTCGAATGGTTAATGATTTATTACTACATGTAATCAGCATTGTTAATATTATATTAGAATATGTCATATGCATTCATATTCAAGGAACATTTCAATTTGCAGTGTACAAACTTAACATAGTAAACAGGAATGACATTCACCCTAACGGGTGGCCAAGAATAACTGTCTGAAAGCCACGCCTCAAATAAGCCATGGCTCCAATGTTCTGATAGGCTGCCACATCTACAATATTTTATTAAAAAAGTTCCAAATTGAATCTCACCCATCACAAAAAGGTTCCGGTTTGAACCTTCACACAGGGGTTCCTCGAAGACCCCTTTTCAGAGGGGTTCCCCCGAGACTAGTTTTGACAACTCATTTGGGCTCTAAGTGTTGTTCAACAGAAAGGTGATCCTGAAAGCGAGAGATACAGGTATGCTCATTACTCAGACATTGATGATACCAGGCATATTTAAATGACTGGTAGCAGACATCTGTGCGAATATTTTGTTGAAACACTTGTAATACTATTGTAAGTCGGTACTGAAAACAGACATGGAGCGAAAGGTGAGTTTAGGCTTCAGTCGCAACAGCTGGTAACAATAAAGAAATGCAGCTCAACCGGTGGATGAAACGTCTCTTCAGCTTGCCGAGAAAATTCCCCATCCAGCATAAACATCGGGATAGAGAGAATTCTGGTGTAGGGTTCACACACCCACTAAGTTTAAAAACAGTTTAAAACACATTAAATAATGTGTCCTGAATGTATAGTTTGTTTCCAAATCTTAG